>NC_080382.1:83542672-83844938 GCF_014773155.1 Arachis stenosperma
GGGTCTTTAGCAAAGCTGAGTCAATCTGAAAAGGTTCACCAGTCATGTTTGTGGCATTTATGTATCCGGTGTAATACTGGAAAACAAATGCTTAGGGCCACGGCCAAGACTCATAAAGTAACTGTGTTCAAGAATCAACATACTACAATAGGAGAATCAATAATACTATCTGAATTCTGAGTTCCTATGGATGCCAATCATTCTGAATTTCAAAGGATAAAGTGAGATACCAAACTGTTCAGAAACAAAAAGCTACTAGCCCCGCTCATCTAAATAAGAATCTGAGCTTCACTTAAAACTCCGGGATTTTATTACTTCTTAATTTCTTTTTATCCTATTTTATTTATCTAGTTACTTGGGATAAGCAACAGTTTAAGTTTGGTGTTGTGATGAGCGGCTATTTTATACGCTTTTTGGGGGTAATTTCATGTAGATTTTAGTAGTTTTTTAATTAGTTTTTAGGAGAATATTATTAGTTTTTAGGAAAAAATCATATTTCTGGACTTTACTATGAGTTTGTGTGTTTTTCTGTGATTTTAGGTATTTTCTGGCTGAAATTGAGGGAGCTGAGCAAAAATCTGAGTTAGGCTGAAAAGGACTGCTGATGCTGTTGGATCCTGACCTCCCTACACTCGCAATGGATTTTTTGGAGCTACAAGAGTCCAATTTGCGCGTTCTTAATTGGGTTAGAAAGTAGACATCCAGGCCTTTCCAGCAATATATAATAGTCCATACTTTGCGCGAAGATAGACGATGTAAAATGGCGTTCAACGCCAGTTCCATGTTGCAATCTGCGTCCAGCGCCAGAAACAGGTTAAAAGTTGGAGTTCAACGCCAAAACAAGTTACAACCTGGCGTTCAACTCCAAAAACAGCCCAGGCACATGAGAAGCTTAAGTCTCAGCCCCAGCACACACCAAGTGGGCCCCAAAGTGGATTTCTGCACCAATTATCTTAGTTTACTCATTTTCTGTAAACCTAGGTTAATAGTTTAGTATTTAAACAACTTTTAGAGATTTATTTTGCATCTCATGACATTTCAGATCTGAATTATATACTCCTTGACGGCATGAGTCTCTAAACTCCATTGTTGGGGTGAGGAGCTCTACAGCGTCCCGATGAATTAATGCAATTCTTTCTGTTTTCCATTCAAACACGCTTGTTCCTATTTAAGATATTCATTCGCGCTTCACTATGAAGAAGGTGATGATCTGTGACACTCATCACCTTCCTCAACCCATGAACGTGTGCCTGACAACCACCTCCGTTCTACATTAGATTGAATAAGTATCTCTTAGATTCCTTAATCAGAATCTTCGTGGTATAAGCTAGAATTGATGGCGGCATTCATGAGAATCCGGAAAGTCTAAACCTTGTCTGTGGTATTCCGAGTAGGATTCAAGGATTGGATGGCTGTGACGAGCTTCAAACTCGCGATTGTTGGGCGTGATGACAAACGCAAAAGAATCAACGGATTCTATTCCGGCATGATCGAGAACCAACAGATATTAGTCGTGCTGTTATAGAGCATTTGGACCATTTTCACTGAGAGGATGGGAAGTAGCCATTGACAACGGTGACACCTTACATACAGCTTGCCATTGAAGGAGCCTTGCGTGTGGAAGAGGAATACAAGAGGAAAGCTTAAATAAGAAGGACAAAGCATCTCCAAAACTCCAACATATTCTCCATTATTGCATAACAAGTAATTATTTCACGCTCTTTTATTTTCTAATAATTCAAATTGATAATTATAATTGATATCCTGACTAAGAATAATAAAATAAACATAGCTTGCTTCAAACCAATAATCTCCGTGGGATCGACCCTTACTCACGTAAGGTATTACTTGGACGACCCAGTGCACTTGCTGGTTAGTGGTACGAAATCATAAGAAATCTTGATTTTGATATTGGGATTACAATTTCGTGCACCACATACACGTGGCCATGATTTCCACCAAGTCCCTCATTTCTTCATGAATTCTCTATTTTGCATGCTTTTTCTCCACTTCTTTAATCCAATATTTTCCTTCTAAGCCTGAAATCACTAAACAACACATCAAGGCATCGAATGGAATTAAAGAGAAATAAATCTAGCAAATTATGGGCCTAAAAAGCATGTTTTTAATCTTAAGCAATTTAGTTGAAATTCACAAAACCATTCTATTCATTGAATAAAAGTGAGATAACTTGATAAATCCACTAATTAAACACAAGATGAACCACAAAATTGGGGTTTATCATATACCTTCTGATACCTCTATTCGAATGACGAATGAATAACTCAATCATGAAATAGTCAATGCAAGACTTTAAAATAAAATAAACATAGATTAATATCCATAGAAACATAAACAGAGCTCCTAACCTTTTGACAGAGGATTAGTTACTGATGAGCGGATATTTATACGCTTTTTGGCATTGTTTTAGGTAGTTTTTAGTATGATCTAGTTTAGGATGTTTTCATTAGTTTTATGCTAAATTCACATTTCTGACTTTACTATGAGTTTGTGTGTTTTTCTATGATTTCAGGTATTTTCTGGCTGAAATTGAGGGACCTGAGCAAAACTTTGATAGGAGGCTGATGATTAGATTTTTGACGGTTTAGAATTTCACAATGAAATATCGTTGAAGTATAGTCTCTAAACCAACAATAATCCTTTCATGCAAAAATTTGTTTGTCACAAGTACAAACCCCTAAAATCTATAAACCGAAGTATTTAAACCTCGGGTCGTTCTCCCTAGGATTTACAATAAAGTGTCTTGTTATTGGTTGTGAGTCATTTTTGGGGTTTTGATAAGAAGCATGAAAGATAAATGGCAAGAAGTAAACTAAGGCCTAAAAGGTCTTGGCAAGGATTGGTGGTCAAGGATCTATCCTAATCACTAACCACAATATGAGAATTGGCAAGGATTAATCTCATTAAATCATCCTCTAACTAGTAGTAAAGGAAAGTTAAATGAGCTATATCAATCCTAGTCCATAAGTCCTAACTCTCCACTAATTCAATTAGTGAGAACTAGAGTCAATGGATCCCAATCAATTACTTGGATTAGTAACTCAATAGTTCCTAAGTTACCTTACCAAGCCAAGAACATAAAATTCTACTCAAATCCAACCAAACATTTCATCAAACACTTGAAGGCACAAAGAAAAGCATATTAAATTGACAACAAGAATGAAATCTTTACAACAATCAAATGTAAGAATTAACAACAACAATTAAAGGAAACAAGATCTACATGAATTACCTCTTATTGAATTGAAAGAAAATGGAAGGAACAATAGTAGATCTACAATAAAACATAAGAACAACATAAGGAAATTTCAACAAAAGAATAGAGGAAGATGAATGTAACACAAGAATTGAGAATAGAAGTAGAAGAGAACATGAATTAAAACCTAGATCTAAGAACTAAACCAAATCCTAATCCTAATTCTAGAGGAAAGTGAGAGCTTCTCTCTCCAAAACTACTCTAACTACTTCTAAAACTAAACTTTGACTAATGATCAAAGTATGTTCCCTCTTCAATCCTTGGCTTAAATAGCATCAAAAATGAGTTGGATTGGGCCCACAAGGCTTCTAAAATTGCCGGCCACGTGTTTGCATTAAGTGGGTCATGTGCCACCATCGCGTGTCTGCGTACCGTGCGTGTGCGCGCCCCTATGCGCGATGCAACTATGGCAAATCTATATCGTTTCGAAGCCCCAGATGTTAGCTTTCCAACCCAACTAGAACCGCATCATTTGGACCTCTGTAGCTAAAGTTATGGTCGTTTAAGTGCGAAGAGGTCGGCTTGATAGCTTTCCGGTTCTTTCATTTTTCATGAGTTCTCCAACTTTTCATGCTTTCTTTCTTCATTCCTTGATCCAATCTTTGCCTCCTAAACCTTAAATCACTTAACAAACATATCAAGGCATCTAATGGAATCAAGGTGAATTAGATTTAGCTATTTTAAGACCTAAAAAGCATGTTTTCACTCTTAAGCACAATTAAAGGAGAAGTTATAAGACCATGCTAATTCATTGGGTAAATGTGAGAAAAGGTCTACAAAATACTCTAAATTCAATACAAGATAAACTGTCAAATTGGGGTTATCAACCTCCCCACACTTAAACCTTAGCATGTCCTCATGCTAAACCAAGAATGGAATAAGGGATATGACACTTATTCAAGGCAAAGTACTATGCATGCAACTAAATGCAAAATGATTCTACCTACTGATACTAAAATGAGATTTCACGTATAACCGGCAAGTATACCGGGTCGTATCAAGTAATAAACTCACAAAGAGTGAGGTCGATCCCACGGAGATTGGTAGATTAAGCAACTTTAGTTAATGGTAAATCTAGTCAAGCAAACATAGTTGTGATTTCATGAGCATTTGATTTTTGAACATAATTGCAAGAATTTAAATGGTAAAGAATGTAAAGAACTAGAATAAAGAATGAAGTGCAAGTAAATGACGGAAACTTAAATTGCAAGAAAATTAATAACATCAAGTAAATGGCAAGAAATTAAAGGGTGCAGAAATTTAAAGAGCATAACAGTAAATGGCAAGAAGTAGATGAATAGAATGTAAATAACAAGAGTAGTAAATAGACAGAATGTAGAAAGGGATTGGGAAATGGGTAATCAAATAGCTAGAGCAAGAGAAATGAGAATTAATGATAGAGAGGATCATTAGGGATTAGAGATGTTAGTTTTCATGAATTGATGTTAGTCAAATCCTCCTCAATCATGGTATAGATCCATGGCAATGGGTGATTGAATCCCAATCTCTTGGTGATTCAATCTCTCTCAACATAGCCAATTGCCACTCTCGTGATCTAATTGTTCATGAGAAGAGATGAAGATCAATTTTAATCCAGCCACACAATTTCCAAAATCTCAACCAAGGAGAGTTACATCTCACATACTAACCAAGGTATGTTGATTGAGGAAATCATGAGAGGATGAACTCTAAACTGAATTATGTGGCTCATTCATCAATTTCACCACATAATTCATATAGATTAACCCCTCTCTCGATGGTGGTTGAATCTTTGAAGAGCAAGAGTTCCCTCTTTAGATCAACCACCAAAATTGAGAAAGAGAAGATGGTTCACCAATTCATTCCAACCAACAGAGCTCCTCCCCCTAATGAAAGGGGTTTAGTGAATCATAGCTCCAATTTCAACAACAATTGCCATCAATCAAAGTTAAACTAAATTGCAAAGAAAGATGATAAAGAAGAGGTAATTGCTTGAAGATTAAGAAAATGAAGAAGAGAAGTTCCAAGATGAACCAAGAGTAGCTCCCTGGGTCCTCTCTCGGAAGTACCAAAAGTTTTCCAATACAAGTGCTAAAAAGTCTAAAATGTCTAAGTGTCAAAGAGTAAAGTAAAAGTGTAAAAAAATCCCCCTAAAGTACAAACTCAATCTCTATTTATACTAGTCCTAAGATCTTCAAGTGGGTTAGCAATATGGGCTTCCTCTTTGTTGAATTCTTGGCTCAATTGGAGAAGTTGTTAGCCTTTGTGATGAATAAGGGAAGCAAATCAAGTTGGCACCAATTCTGGCCCATTGATGGGCGTTGTTGGCAATAACTCAGGCCTTAGTGCACGTTGGCAACGTGCATGCCAATTTCCTGGAAGTGAGTTTGAGACTTGGGCGTTGCTAGCCCAAGTTGTTGCAAACAACTTGCTCTTCCTCTTCTTGGCCTTACTTTCATGCTAAATGTAGCCCAGAATTTGAGTGTCAACCTTCAGCTTCAATATGGACTATTATACATCATTGGAAAGCTCTTGATGTCTATTTTCTAATGCCACTGGAATCACCTCAATTGGACTTTCCTAGCTCAAGTTATGGTTCCTCAAAGAAGGTAAGGTCAAGCTGCCAAGTTGTTGCCAAGTTGTTGTGAATAACGCACCCTCAACCCCAAGTTAGCAACGTGCTCGAGCATGACTCTCCCAAGGCAAGGACTTGAGGCTGGCGTTGTTGCAAAACACGCTCCCTTTGTGCACGTTGGCAACGTGCTCGATCCCACATCCAAGGATCATCTCTAGCTCCCTTGAATTTCATTTCTTGTTCTTGTTTTTAGGGCCTAAAGATGACTCTGGTTTGGCTCCAATCTTGTGCTCCACCATGGACTATTATATATGGTTGGAAAGCTCTGAATGTTAGCTTTCCAACGCAACTGGAAGTACTCAATTTGGATCTCTGTAGCTCAAGATATCTTCCATTGAAGTGGACATGTTCAGGCTGCCTTGTTTTGGTAAGTTGGCGTTGGCAACGCCCATCTAGCGTTGGCAACGTGAGTGGTGCGGCATTTGGGCGTTTGGAACGCGGTTTGTGCGCCATTGGGCGCTTGGCACCTTGGTTGGTGCGCCAATGGGCGTTTGGCTGCCTGGTTGGTGCGCCAATGGGCGTTTGGCAGCCTGGTTGGTGCGCCATGGGCGTTTGGCAGCCTGGTTGGTGCGCCAAGACTTGGTGCCAAAATTTGCTTGTGTGTGGCGTTGGCAACGCCACTTCAAGTTGGCAACGCCAACTTTGCTTCTTCCAGGGCCAAGCTTGCCTTGCTTGTGTGTGGCGTTGGCAACGCCAGATTCAAGTTGGCAACGCCAACTTTGCTTCTTCCAGGGCCAAGCTTGATAGTGTGGCGTTGTTAGCCTGCGTTGTCCTCAAAAACGCCAATGCTTCCTAGCTCAAACAACGTGCTCGAGCTTCCATATTAGTGCCAAAATTGCTTGTGTGTGTGGCGTTGGCAACGCCACTCTCAAGTTGGCAACGCCAACTTTGCTTCTTGTCTTCCTCCAGGGCCAAGTTCCTTGCTTGTGTCTTGTGTGTGTGGCGTTGGCAACTTGGTTTTAGAGTTGGCAACGCCAACCTTGCTTCCAGGGCCAAGTTTGCTTGGTTGTGTGGCGTTGGCAACGCCCATCTTGAGTTGGCAACGTGCTCGAGCCTCCTTTCCTAGCTCCAGGCATTGCTTCCCACGTTGCCAGTGAACACGCCCATAGAAGCTGGCGTTGGCAACGTGCTCGAGCCTTCTTCAAGGCTCTAAAACTTGCTTCCCACGTTGGCAACGTGAATGGTGCCTAGTCTTGGCGTTGGCAACTTGAATGTTGCCTAGTCTTGGCGTTGGCAACTTGGATGTTGCATGTGATGGGCGTTGGCAACTTGGATGTTGCTTAGTCTTGTGTGTGGCGTTGGCAACTTGATTCTAGAGTTGGCAACGCCAACTTTGCTTCCAGGGTTGCCAAGCTTGCTTGGTGTGGTGTGTGTGGCGTTGGCAACGCCAATCCCAAGTTGGCAACGCCAACTCCTTGCCTTGGTTGCCTCCAGGACCAAGCTTGCCTTGTGTTGTGGAGTTGGCAACGTGGATTCCAAGTTGGCAACGCCAACTCTTGCCTTGGTTGCCTCCAGGACCAAGCTTGCCTTGTGTTGTGGAGTTGGCAACGTGGATTCCAAGTTGGCAACGCCAACTTTGCCCAGCTTGCATCATTCTTGCTTCCATGCCTCCTTGTTTCATCACCTATCATCAACAAGGGAAATAGCTTCAAAGTCTTACCAATTCAAGCAATAAATTTCATGAGATTCATTCATACTCATTCATATATGCATTCCTTAAATCATTTGCATGAATTTGGCTAGAATTAACATGTTCCTTAATATCATCATGCATGGAAACAAAACTCATAAAAGGACTTGTTTATTTAGAGAAAATGAGTGAAATTAAGCTAAAACTAACTAAGCTAACTAACTAATAATGCAAATATGCATTTGCATCACAACACCAAACTTAAAGTATTGCTTGTCCTCAAGCAAAATATAAAGGACTTTGTCACAAGAATTTAAGATGTAAGACTTGAATGTTCTTCCAGAGAGTAATTTTCATTGAGCATATTGTCCTCACTTGTGTGGTCATTAATTTATTGTAATTGAACACAACTATTCAACTTTTTCAATTAAAATGCTTGCTTCCCTACTGAATTGGTTAACTTCACTAGACTTCTTTCATACCTTAGCACATGATCCTTGAACAAATTTTTTCTGCTTATTTCTTTTTCCTTTTTTTCTTTTTTTTTTTTCTTTTTCTTTCAATTAAGCTCGAAATCTTGTCTTAAGGCGGCTCTTTAGCATAAGCTTTCAATCAACAATCCCAAACCAGTTGGTTCAAGTTGTTAAGTGTTGAGACACTCTTAAAGATTTACTCACTCAAGCCTCTTTCCTTAACACATTCAGTCACAGGCATATAACATTGAAATTTTGTTTGGATAGTGGTGTCCAGCACCTCTTTGGGTTGCTAAATGTTCTGTTATAGAGCTACTCTTGATTGTGGGTTTTCAATCGATAATCCCGAATTAGTTAACTCAAGTTACCGGGTGATGAAGCACCCCTCGGATTTACTAGCCCAAGTATGTCTCTTAACATCAATCACCACAGACACATATCCAACTTTTGTCATTGATGCCTAGCCTTTCATTCTTTGTATTCTATTTTCTTTATTGTCAAGGTTATTTGTGCTTTTACTAATAAAGTCCTTATGATCCTTAACCAAACTAGTCTTGTATAGCAAGCATTCTTTTGAGTTCATTGAACCTTGATTCTTTCACAATAAATATACTAGCACTTTCCTATGGGACAACATGATCCTTTTTAAGCTAGATTTCTCTCTGTTCTTGCTCAAACTGCATCTTTTATTCCAATGACAAGTAAAAGTATTAAAGACAAGCAACCATTCCAAATCTGTGAGTGGTGATGCATGGAATGGGCAACATAAAAGACAATGCTTCAAAAGAAAATGCATCCTAGAAGGTATACCATATTTCAGACATACATCTTCTTTATTTAATAAAACATAAAGAAAACATAGGAACTTCACCACCTTTAGTCTTCATGTCCCTTTTCCTTTGCTTGATTCTCCTTGCTTTCCTTTGCCTTTTGGGTCTTCTTTCTTTTTGCTTCTCCTTTCTCCTTGTTGTTGTGTTGTTGCATCTCCTTTTGGATCTTCTTTCTTTTTGCTCCTCCTTTCTCCTTGTTGTTGTGTCGTTGCATTCCCCTTTGGATCTTCTTTTTGCCAAATTCCTGAGCTTATCATTGTCTCCTGTAGCCTCTGTTGATTGAATCTCACCCTTGCTAGTTCTTGCTGTTCAAATATCTTCCGAGCCTCATTAAAACATTTGATTTGTGGGTTGATCAATGGGGGTGTGGAACAGAGGTAACTAAGCTTTTCTTGGGTGCATATGTCATAATCAAGTCTGTCCTTGTGCCTGGCTTCCTTGAACATTCTGTTTTCATTGAAATCTCTGTAGAGTGTTTCATGTCTAGCATCCAACCTATGGAGAAGTTCTCTTTGCTGAGCTTGCTCTATCCTTAGTTGAGCTTGTTCTTGTATCACTTTCTCCATGGCTTTTTCATGTTCCATAGCTGATTTGTTGATGGCTTCTTGCATCTTGGCATATTGTTCTTGTTGCAACTCCATCATGTGTGTTTGGTACTCATTTTGTTGGTTCATCCATTGAATTTGAACCCCTCTTTGTTGATCCATCAATTGCCAAAGGTCCCTTTGTTGTTGTGCTTGTTCCTCTTGGCTTCTTTGAATTTGTGAATATTGCCCAGAAATCCCTTCCAAGGCGGCTTGGAGTTGGTTCATGTTCAAGGTGTGGGATTCATCCATTTCTTGAGGCTCCTCCTCTTGTCTTACTTCTTTCCTTTTCTTCCTTCTTGCTAAAGGTTGCCTTTCCAATTGGGTTGTGGTGATGAACTCCAACCTTTCTTTGGTGAGAGGCTTTCCAATGGAGACCAAATCAGTTTCTCCAAATTCTTCAAGAGGCACTCCAGCTTCTTCACATAGGCGCAGAATAGTACTAGGATATCCTAGCCAGCTGTCCTGTTTGACCTTTTGAGCTATTTCAATGATGTTCTTGGCTATAATGTCTCCAACATTGATTTCCCCTCCTTTCATTATGCAATGGATCATTATAGCTCTATTCACCGTTACCTCAGAGTTATTTGAAGTAGAGATCAATGACCTCCTCACTATGTCATGCCATCCTTTTGCTTGAGGTATGAGATCACCTCTCCGAAGTTTGAGTGGTCGGCCATGTGAATCCAATACCCAATCCGTGCCTACTCTGCATAAGTCACTCACCACATCCACATATCTTGGGTCATTTTCAACCCTTTCTTCATAGCTAGGTCGTTTGAACTGTTTGTGCTTGACCCTTAGCACCCTATTGATGGTGTCCGGGCTAAAATCAACATCCACACCTCTTACATAGCTCATGTATGGTTCTTCATCATCATATTCTCTTATCACATTAGTGAAGAACTCATGGATGAGAAGCATGCTCACTTCTTGAGGTTGGTCACAGAGAAGCTCCCATCCCCTTTTTCTGATTATTTTTTGTATCTCCGGATATTCATCTTTTTTAAGCTTGAATGGTAGTTCTGGAACAACATCTTTGCTTGACATCCAACTAAAGATCCGCTCATTGTGTTTGGATTTGAATCTTCTTTCATCAAATTCATCTTCTCTCCTCTCCCTTGATGATGATGCCATTGAGATTCACTTGCAAGGTTGAATCTCCCCAACACCAAACTTAGTTGAATGCTTGTCCTCAAGCACAAGGAAAATGATTTTGAATGAGAGATATGAGGTAAGCACGGTGACTTAGAAAATGATGGTGAAGGAGATTGAGTGTTTCGGTTATGTGAGAGATGTGATGCTTCAAGAGGAGTTTTGTTGGGTAAAGATGAGGTTCAAGGTTAGAATGTGTGAAACATGGAGTAGGTTGGAGGTTGAGTATGAGTTCGGTTAGTGAAGTGAAAGTTGGTGGGTAGAAGAGTGAATGATGAATGAATATGGTTGAAGTATTTAAAGTGAAAGTTGGTGGGAAGGCATTTAAGGCTCGGTCATGGCATGCTTCCTTGTGCACAATGCATGTTGATTTCTTTTTCCCCATGCACAAAGTTTAAAATTCATGTGACTACCCTTCCTTATGTATCCGTGATCTTTCTTCAAGATTCCCCATCATTTCTTTCCTTCTTTCATTATATGCTTCCAAGATTCCCCATCACTTCTTTCTTTCTTTCCTGCAACAAAATGCCAAAGGCTTGAGATTCTTAAAGTGACATTAATGGCTAAAAACTTATGATTATGTTCCTATACAAAATTGACTAAATTAGATTCCCTAATCTATTTTTTTAGCATTAATAATGCAAGTAAAGACACCAAACTTAGTTTGTGACTAAGTGTTCTATGGAATTAATTCCAAAGATAGCCACATCAAACTTAGTAATTTACCTACATTCAATGCTTTTTTTTTTCACGTTTTTTTTTTTATTTTATAACTAAAGTAGATGACAAAACTTTCATAGCTTAGCATTTTCGTGTATGTATGGACACCAAACTTAGTTTGTGGCTAGGTGTTATAGAACACACATTTGCCATTACTTCAAGATTGGCCACACCAAACTTAGTGCCTTGCATACACCATGTACTAGTCTACTTGCTCATTATTGGTTACTAAAACATGAAATTAAAAGACTCCCTGTGCATGGGTTGCCTCCCATGAAGCGCTTTGTTTATTGTCCTTAGCTCGACATTGCAGCTTCTTTGCTCATGTTAAGAGTTGCACACTCTCTTCCTTGCTCCAAGGGCCACCAAAATAGTGCTTCACCCTATGTCCATTGACTGTGAAGGTTTGTTTTGAGGCTTCATCAAGCAATTCAACATAGCCATGAGGTGATACTTTGGTGATGGTGTATGGACCAGTCCATCTAGACCTCAGCTTCCCAGGGAAGATCTTCAATCTTGAATTGAATAATAACACCTTTTGGCCTGGTTCAAATGTTCTTTGAGAGATCCTCTTGTCATGCCATCTCTTTGCTCTCTCCTTGTATATTTTGGCATTGTCATATGCCTCCAATCTGAACTCCTCAAGCTCATTGAGTTGTAGCAACCTCTTCTCTCCTGCTGCTTGAGCATCTAGATTTAGAAGTTTGGTGGCCCAGAAAGCCTTATGTTCAAGCTCTACAGGGAGGTGGCATGCCTTTCCATACACCAACTGAAATGGAGATTTTCCTATGGGTGTTTTGAAGGCTGTCCTATATGCCCAAAGTGCATCATCTAGCTTCCTAACCCAGTCCTTTCTTGTTGTTCCCACAGTTTTCTCCAAGATCCTTTTTAGCTCTCTGTTAGCAAGTTCAGCTTGTCCATTGGTTTGTGGGTGATACGGGGTAGCTACTTTGTGTGTAACACCATACTTGTGGAGTAAGAATTGAGTTGCTTGTTGCAAAAGTGGCTTCCCCCATCACTTATAAGTCCTTTGGGCACTCCAATCTAGTGAAGATGTTCTTCTTGAGGAATTGCAAGACCACGTTGGTATCACATGTGGTGGTGGCTATTGCTTCAACCCATTTGGAGACATACTCTACTGCTACCAGGATGTATTTGAACGTGTAGGATGGAGGGAAAGGTCCCATGAAATCTATTCCCCACAAATCAAAGAGTTCCACTTCCAAAATGAACTTTTGAGGCATCTCATTTTTCTTTGACAAACCCCTGTTCTTTGACATTCATTGCATTGGCTCACAAACTCCCTAGCATCCTTGAAGATTGAGGGCCAATAGAAACCACTTTGAAGGACCTTAGCAGCAGTTCTTTCAGCTCCAAAATGACCACCATAACTAGAGTTGTGACAATGCCATAGTATGTTCTTCATCTCATTTTCTGGCACACATCTTCTTATCATTCCGTCTGGGCATCTTTTGAACAAGAATGGTTCGTCCCAAAAGAAGAACCTAGCCTCATACAACAGCTTCTTCACTTGTTGTCTTGTGTACTCTTGTGGGATGATTCTTCCTGCCTTGTAGTTGGCCATGTCCGCAAACCATGGGACATGTTGAATGTGCAAGAGATGTTCATCTGGAAACTCTTCATTTATTGATGGAAGGTTGTCTTGGCATTCATCTTGTGGCACCCTTGATAAGTGATCAGCAACTTGATTTTCACTGCCCTTTCTATCTTTGATCTCAATGTCAAACTCTTGTAGGAGCAGCACCCATCTAATTAGCCTTGGTTTGGCATCCTGTTTTGACATAAGATACTTAATGGCAGCATGGTCAGTATACACTAAGACTTTAGATCCAATCAAATATTGTCTAAACTTATCAAAGGCATACACCACGGCTAGTAACTCTTTCTCTGTTGTGGTGTAGTTCTTTTGAGCTTCATTCAACACCTTACTTGCATAGTAGATAACATGAAGCTTCTTTTCCTTCCTTTGCCCCAACACAGCGCCAATTGCAAGGTTGCTTGCTTCACACATGAGTTCAAAAGGTAGTCCCCAAGTTGGGGGTGTGATGATTGGTGCTGTGGTGAGCTTAGCCTTTAGAGTTTCAAAAGCATGCTTGCATTCCTCATCAAAGATAAAAGGATTTTCTACCACCAGCAAATTGCTTAGTGGCTTTGCTATTTTGGAAAAATCTTTGATGAATCTCCTATAAAATCCAGCATGTCCTAAGAAACTTCTAACAGCTTTCACACTAGTTGGCAAAGGAAGTTTTTCTATAATTTCTACTTTTGCCTTGTCAACTTCTATACCCTTTCTTGAAATTTTGTGACCAAGAACAATGCCTTCGGGTACCATGAAATGGCATTTTTCCCAATTCAAAACTAAGTTTGTTTCTTGGCATCTTTTCAAGACTAAGGTAAGATGGTGCAAGCAAGTATTGAATGAATCACCAAAAACAGAGAAATCATCCATAAAGACTTCAATGAATTTTTCTACCATGTCTGAGAAGATTGAAAGCATGCATCTTTGAAAGGTAGCTGGGGCATTGCAAAGTCCAAATGGCATCCTCCGGTATGCAAAGACTCCAAAGGGACAAGTGAAGGAAGTCTTCTCTTGATCCATGGGGTCAACCACTATCTGATTATACCCAGAATATCCATCAAGAAAACAATAATAAGCATGGCCAGCCAACCTTTCAAGCATCTGATCAATGAAAGGTAGAGGAAAGTGGTCTTTTCTTGTTGCATCATTCAACCTCCTATAGTCTATGCACATCCTCCACCCTGTCACTGTTCGTGTTGGGATAAGCTCATTCTTCTCATTAACAATGACAGTCATGCCTCCTTTCTTAGGTACTACTTGCACTGGACTGACCCATGGGCTGTCAGATATAGGGTAGATGATCCCAGCCTTGCACAACTTCAGGACTTCCTTTTGAACAACCTCCTTCATTGTGGGATTCAATCTTCTTTGAGGTTGTACCACAGGTTTGGAGTTCTCCTCCAAGAGTATCTTGTGCATGCATATGGCAGGGCTTATGCCCTTCAAGTCATCAATGGTCCACCCCAAAGCCTCTTTGTGAGTTCTCAAAACCACAAGGAGCTTTTCTTCTTCCTCTGCATTCAATGTGGAATTGATGATCACTGGGAAGCTGTCTTTCTCACCAAGGAATGCATATTTAAGATGAGGGGGTAGTGGTTTCAACTCTTGTTGTGGTGCCTCTTCTTTGGTAGCTTCACTTGGTTCCTTTGATGCTTCCAACGTATTTTCTTCTTGTCCCTTGATGTTATGGACTTCTCTTGTTGCATTTGATGGTTTGTGTTAAGCACTTCTTCAACCAAAGAGTCCACTACATCAATCCTCATGCAATTTTCTTTCTCAACAGGGTGTTGCATTGCTTTGAAGACATTTATGGTCATTTGTTCATCATGCACCCTGAAGATCATCTCTCCCTTTTCCACATCAATGATTGTTCTAGCTGTAGCCAAAAAGGGTCTACCAAGAATGACTGAATTGTTTCCCTCTTCATCCATATCTAGGACCACAAAATCCGCTGGGAATATGAAGTTTCCCACCTTCACCAAGAGGTTCTCAACTACTCCATTTGGCACTTTGATGGATCTGTCAGCAAGTTGGAGTGACATCCTTGTGGGTTTGAGCTCTTCAATCATCATTTTCTTCATCATGGTAAGGGGCATTAAGTTAATGCTTGCTCCCAGGTCACAAAGTGATTTGTCAACAGCCATGCTCCCAATCGTGCAAGGTATGAGAAAGCTGCCAGGGTCTTTGAGTTTTGGAGGTAACCCTTGTTGAATGATGGCACTACACTCTTGATTGAGAACCACGGTTTCTTTTTCTTGCCAACTCCTCTTCTTGGTGATCAACTCCTTAAGAAACTTTGCATACAATGGCATCTGTTCTAGAGCCTCTGCCAATGGGATGTTGATTTCAAGTTTCTTGAAGATCTCTAAAAACCTTGGGAATTGTTGGTCCTTTGCTCCTTTGTGTATCCTAGTTGGGTATGGAAGCTTGGGTACATAAGCTTTCACTCCTTCATTTTTGTTTTCTTTTTGTGGATTCATACTTTCCTTGCCATCACGGTTGCCTTCTTGACTTGGTGGATTGCCTTGTGGCTTGACAACCTCTTTGCCTTTGTTAGATGTTGAAGCCTTTTCTCCATCTTGCCTCTCCACTGTGTCTTGCTCTTTGGGTTTTGTTGCTTCTTATTTGAACTTTCACCAACTACCTTGCCACTCCTTAACTGCAAAGCCTTACATTCTTCTCTTGGGTTGGGTATTGTGTCACTTGGGAGGACATGGGTTGGTTTCTCGGCTTGTTTGGCTAGTTGTCCCACTTGTCTCTCAATGTTCTTCATAGTGACCGCTTGTTCTTGTTGTCCCTTAGCTAAAGCTTGAGTGGTTTGAGCAAGTGCTTGCAAGGTTGCTTCCAGACTTGAGATTCTGGCCTCATGATGGTCAATTGGAGGTATGATGGGGGTTGATTGTTGTTGGAAGTTGTTGGGTGGATTAGTGTGGTAATTTTGTGAGTTGGATGTTGGTGCAGAGAAGTTATTTTGGTGGGTTTGTGAGTTATGATGGGGGTGTTGATATGTGTTTTGTGTTTTTCTATATTGGTTAGTGTTGTTGGTATGGTGATTTTGGTTGTTTGTGTTACGGGTGTGATTGTGGTTGTTGTTCTTTTGCCAATGGTTTTCTCCCCACTTTAAATTGGGATGATTCTTCCAAGATGAGTTGTATGTATCACCATGGAATTCCTCCTGAGAATTTGAAGTATTCTGCATGTATTGAACTTGTTCTTGTGGTTGTTCAACCGTGGTTCCTTCACCTTGGTTCCATTCAAGTGATGGTTGATTTGTTGTGTTCACTGATGCAAGTTGCATACCATCCATTCTCTTTGTTATCATCTCCATTTGTTGTTGGATTTGTTGGTGCATTAACTTGTTTTGTGCCAAGATAGCATCAACACCTTCAAGCTCCATTACACCTTTCTTTGGGGGTGGATTGTGTTGCCTCTCTGATGAGTAATAATATTGATTGTTTGCCACAATCTCAATGAGGTTTTGAGCCTCCTCAGCAGTTTTCATCATGTTGAGTGATCCTCCTGATGAGTAGTCTAGTCCCTTCCTTGCTTCTAAGTTTAAGCCTTCATAGAAGTTTTGGAGCTTACCCAATCACTAAACATGTCTGGGGGACATCTTCTCATTAGTGCCTTATATCTTTCCCAGGCTTCGTACAATGACTCCCCTTCCATTTGCCTAAAAGTCTGAACCTCTGTCTTCAACTTGATGACCTTTTGAGGTGGGTAGAACTTTGCTAGAAATTTGCCCATCACTTCATTCCAATCATTGAGGCTTTCCTTGGGGAATGATTCTAGCCATTGAGTGGCTTTATCCCTCAAAGAGAATGGAAATAGCAACAACTTGTAGACATCTGGATGCACTCCATTTGTCTTCACTGTATTGCATATCCTCAGAAAAACAGAGAGATGTTGATTTGGGTCTTCAAGAGGTCCCCCTCCATAAGAGCAATTGTTCTGTACCAAAGTGATGAGCTGAGGTTTTAGCTCAAAGTTATTGGCCTGAACATTTGGTGTAGCAATGCTGCTCCCACAATGTCTTGGATCAGGGATAGTATATGAGGATAACACCCTTCTAGCGTGTCCACCATTATTGTTGACCCCTCCAGGAGGGTTGTGCATCTCATCCTCCATGACTTGATCTTCTCCCTCTGATTCCTCTGACCCTTCTTCACCAACTATGAACTTTCCTCTTTCTGCTCTCCTTAACCTTCGTCGGGTTCTCTCGTCCTCAATATCACGTCTACTTGTTCCTGAAATACACAAACAGAACCAAAATCACAAGTGAAATATTCTAGAATTAGAGTGGAATTGGAGTTAGTGAAACAAAGTATCAAACAGTTAGTGGGCTTAACAAAAATAAAAAAAATGCTTAATCTAAACCACCTTTCACTTAATCATTGTCAACCTAACCAATCCCCGGCAACGGCGCCAAAAACTTGATACGTAAAAATGAGATTTCACGTATAACCGGCAAGTATACCGGGTCGTATCAAGTAATAAAACTCACAAAGAGTGAGGTCGATCCCACGGAGATTGGTAGATTAAGCAACTTTAGTTAATGGTAAATTAGTCAAGCAACATAGTTGTGATTTCATGAGCATTTTGATTTTTGAACATAATTGCAAGAATTTAAATGGTAAAGAATGTAAAGAACTAGAATAAAGAAATGAAGTGCAAGTAAATGACGGAAACTTAAATTGCAAGAAAATTAAATAACATCAAAGGTAAATGGCAAGAAATTAAAGGTGCAGAAATTTAAAGAGCATAACAGTAAATGCAAGAATAGATGAATAGAATGTAAATAACAAGAGTAGTAAATAGACAGAATGTAGAAAGGGATTGGGAAATGGGTAATCAAATAGCTAGAGCAAGAGAAATGAGAATTAATGATAGAGAGGATCATTAGGGATTAGAGATGTTAGTTTTCATGAATTGATGTTAGTCAAATCCTCCTCAATCATGGGTATAGATCCATGGCAAATGGGTGATTGAATCCCAATCTCTTGGTGATTCAATCTCTCTCAACATAGCCAATTGCCACTCTCGTGATCTAATTGTTCATGAGAAGAGATGAAGATCAATTTTAATCCAGCCACACAATTTCCAAATCTCAACCAAGGAGAGTTACATCTCACATACTAACCAAGGTATTTGATTGAGGAAATCATGAGAGGATGAACTCTAAACTGAATTATGTGGCTCATTCATCAATTTCACCACATAATTCATATAGATTAACCCCTCTCTCGATGGTGGTTGAATCTTTGAAGAGCAAGAGTTCCCTCTTTAGATCAACCACCAAAATTGAGAAAGAGAAGATGGGTTCACCAATTCATTCCAACCAACAGAGCTCCTCCCCCTAATGAAAGGGGTTTAGTGAATCATAGCTCCAATTTCAACAACAATTGCCATCAATCAAAGTTAAACTAAATTGCAAAGAAAGATGATAAAGAAGAGGTAATGCTTGAAGATTAAGAAAATGAAGAAGAGAAGTTCCAAGATGAACCAAGAGTAGCTCCCTGGGTCCTCTCTCGGAAGTACCAAAAGAGTTTTCCAATACAAGTGCTAAAAAGTCTAAAAATGTCTAAGTGTCAAAGAGTAAAAGTAAAAATGTAAAAAAAATCCCCCTAAAGTACAAACTCAATCTCTATTTATACTAGTCCTATAGATCTTCAAGTGGGTTAGCAATATGGGCTTCCTCTTTGTTGAATTCTTGGCTCAATTGGAGAAGTTGTTAGCCTTTGTGATGAATAAGGGAAGCAAATCAAGTTGGCACCAATTCTGGCCCATTGATGGGCGTTGTTGGCAATAACTCAGGCCTTAGTGCACGTTGGCAACGTGCATGCCAATTTCCTGGAAGTGAGTTTGAGACTTGGGCGTTGCTAGCCCAAGTTGTTGCAAACAACTTGCTCTTCCTCTTCTTGGCCTTACTTTCATGCTAAATGTAGCCCAGAATTTGAGTGTCAACCTTCAGCTTCAATATGGACTATTATACATCATTGGAAAGCTCTTGATGTCTATTTTCTAATGCCACTGGAATCACCTCAATTGGACTTTCCTAGCTCAAGTTATGGTTCCTCAAAGAAGGTAAGGTCAAGCTGCCAAGTTGTTGCCAAGTTGTTGTGAATAACGCACCCTCAACCCCAAGTTAGCAACGTGCTCGAGCATGACTCTCCCAAGGCAAGGACTTGAGGCTGGCGTTGTTGCAAAACACGCCCCTTTGTGCACGTTGGCAACGTGCTCGATCCCACATCCAAGGATCATCTCTAGCTCCCTTGAATTTCATTTCTTGTTCTTGTTTTTAGGGCCTAAAGATGACTCTGGTTTGGCTCCAATCTTGTGCTCCACCATGGACTATTATATATGGTTGGAAAGATCTGAATGTTAGCTTTCCAACGCAACTGGAAGTACTCAATTTGGATCTCTGTAGCTCAAGATATCTTCCATTGAAGTGGACATGTTCAGGCTGCCTTGTTTTGGTAAGTTGGCGTTGGCAACGCCCATCTAGCGTTGGCAACGTGAGTGGTGCGGCATTTGGGCGTTTGGAACGCGGTTTGTGCGCCATTGGGCGCTTGGCACCTTGGTTGGTGCGCCAATGGGCGTTTGGCAGCCTGGTTGGTGCGCCAATGGGCGTTTGGCAGCCTGGTTGGTGCGCCATTGGGCGTTTGGCAGCCTGGTTGGTGCGCCAAGACTTGGTGCCAAAATTTGCTTGTGTGTGGCGTTGGCAACGCCACTCTCAAGTTGGCAACGCCAACTTTGCTTCTTCCAGGGCCAAGCTTGCCTTGCTTGTGTGTGGCGTTGGCAACGCCAGATTCAAGTTGGCAACGCCAACTTTGCTTCTTCCAGGGCCAAGCTTGATAGTGTGGCGTTGTTAGCCTGCGTTGTCCTCAAAAACGCCAATGCTTCCTAGCTCAAACAACGTGCTCGAGCTTCCATATTAGTGCCAAAATTGCTTGTGTGTGTGGCGTTGGCAACGCCACTCTCAAGTTGGCAACGCCAACTTTGCTTCTTGTCTTCCTCCAGGGCCAAGTTCCTTGCTTGTGTCTTGTGTGTGTGGCGTTGGCAACTTGGTTTTAGAGTTGGCAACGCCAACCTTGCTTCCAGGGCCAAGTTTGCTTGGTTGTGTGGCGTTAGCAACGCCCATCTTGAGTTGGCAACGTGCTCGAGCCTCCTTTCCTAGCTCCAGGCATTGCTTCCCACGTTGCCAGTGAACACGCCCATAGAAGCTGGCGTTGGCAACGTGCTCGAGCCTTCTTCAAGGCTCTAAAACTTGCTTCCCACGTTGGCAACATGAATGGTGCCTAGTCTTGGCGTTGGCAACTTGAATGTTGCCTAGTCTTGGCGTTGGCAACTTGGATGTTGCATGTGATGGGCGTTGGCAACTTGGATGTTGCTTAGTCTTGTGTGTGGCGTTGGCAACTTGATTCTAGAGTTGGCAACGCCAACTTTGCTTCCAGGGTTGCCAAGCTTGCTTGGTGTGGTTGTGTGTGGCGTTGGCAACGCCAATCCCAAGTTGGCAACGCCAACTCCTTGCCTTGGTTGCCTCCAGGACCAAGCTTGCCTTGTGTTGTGGAGTTGGCAACGTGGATTCCAAGTTGGCAACGCCAACTCTTGCCTTGGTTGCCTCCAGGACCAAGCTTGCCTTGTGTTGTGGAGTTGGCAACGTGGATTCCAAGTTGGCAATGCCAACTTTGCCCAGCTTGCATCATTCTTGCTTCCATGCCTCCTTGTTTCATCACCTATCATCAACAAGGGAAATAGCTTCAAAGTCTTACCAATTCAAGCAATAAATTTCATGAGATTCATTCATACTCATTCATATATGCATTCCTTAAATCATTTGCATGAATTTGGCTAGAATTAACATGTTCCTTAATATCATCATGCATGGAAACAAAACTCATAAAATGACTTGTTTATTTAGAGAAAATGAGTGAAATTAAGCTAAAACTAACTAAGCTAACTAACTAATAATGCAAATATGCATTTGCATCACCTACTTGGTTAAAAATAAATCAATCTCCAAGACATGCACAAGTAGGGCTTAAGATCATATAACGATTCATGAGTCCTACCAATTGAAGTATAAACATGAAGTTCACATAGACTTGCAAGAAGAACGCTCATGAAAGCCGGGAATCAAGGAATTGAGCATCGAACCCTCACCGGAAGTGTTTGCACTCTAGTCGCTCAGTGTTTTGGGTTGATTCACTCAATTCTCCCCTAATCATGCTTTCCAAGATTTGTTTTTCATCTAACAATCAACAATTATTCAATGCACGCATACAATTATCATGAGGTCTTTTCTTTAGGTTGTAATGGGACTAGGGTTAAGGTAGGATGCATATTTGGTCAAGTGAGCTTGAAGTTTGAATCTTTGATAGGCTTAGACTTTCCACCTAACCTATGACATCCTATACAATTAAGTTCTAACCTAACTACCCATTCTTCACTTTTCCACATACTCATGCATTCTCTTTTCAGTTCACAACACATATGCATTGACTTTTATTTGAGCTTTACTTTGGGGCATTTTGTCCCCTTTTTTATTTCTTTCTTTTTCTTCGTTTTCTTTCTTCTTCTATATTTTTTTCTTTTCCATATTGTTTTTTTTTCTTTTTCTTTTCTTTTTCTCATTTTTTTTTATATACAAGAGCATCAATGCATAAGGTTTTACATTTAATCAATACATGAGTATGTACCCAATTCCCAATATTTACACTAATAATACAAAACTACCCTTTTATTCACCCAATGTCCCAAGGTTCCCACACTTGAATGATATTCACACACACTAGCCTAAGCCAATCAAAGATCCAAATTAAGGACATTTATTATTTTTCTGCTTTAAGGCTTGTAATGTGCTAAATTAAGAACAAAGTGGGTTAAGCGTAGGCTCAAATTGGCTAACAATGGATGATAAAAGGTAAGACTTTTTTGGGTAAGTAAGCTAATGAAATGATGGCCTCAATCATATAAATGCATGAATACACAAAATAATGGACAAAAAGAATCAAACAATTCAAAGATTACAATCATAGGAAGAGAATAATGCACACAAGAAGGAAAAATAAGTGGTTATAAGATGTAACCACACCATTAGGCTCAAATCTCACTAGCTTGTGTTCTTAGCTCAAATTCCATGTTCCAAAATAAATTCTTTCAAGCAAGTTCCACAAAAAATTTGTTTTAATTGGTAGGGTGCCCTAGAATAGTTTCTCGGAAAAGAATTCATCACTCTAACCAAGTAGTCCTAATAAGAAGGTAGTAAAATATGTACAAATTCTAGCTAACATGCAACCTATCATGCAATGCAATAGCTAATCTAACAAAGAAAATAAAAATTTGGTGTTGAAAAGGAAATTGTTACCCATGGAGATCGGTCGGACGACCTCCCCACACTTGAAGATTGCACCGTCCTCGGTGCATGCAAAGAAGAGCAGGGTGGACGGGTTGCTACAATTGATGAGCTTCTTCACAAGGTTGCGTGGATGACTTATTTGTTGCCCCATTTAGAAATTTTTCCTTTTTTTCTTTCTGGTGGCCAACCTAAAAGGAAAGAAAAGGAAAGAAAATTAAACCTATAACAAAGATATTAAGGCAATTAGAACATAGGCGGGGGCTAATGCCAAATAAGAGTATGATTCCCTACTACATGTTAGCTAAGCATGTGAGTGAGAAAACAATGTAAGCTAAGGCATATCATTAAGCTCAATGCAAGAGTAAAGTTAAAGCATGAAGAGTGTATTGAGCATCAAATTCAAATGAGAAGAAGTGGGTCATGAAAGACAATATGAGGTCATATCAATGCACAAAGACACAAGAGTCATACAAGATGAAGCATTGATTTAAAAGTTTCATCACCCAACAATATCAAACAAGTCAAGAAGTACCAAAATAATGTAAGAAAGTCTCAACAATTGAGTAGGAAAGTTCAACACCATTATTAAAATGGAAAACTTAGAAAATAAAATGAGAATAAGGTAGAAAAAAAACAAAATTAAAATGCAATGAATGAAAATAGGCAAATGCAATAAAAGAAAATGGAGGAAAAGAGAAAAAAAATTTTATTTTTATTTTTATATTTTTTTTGTATTTTATTTATTTATTTATTTATTTATTATTATTATTATTATATTATTATTATTTTTTAAAATTTTTCATTTATATTAAAAGAAAAAAAATTTTCTAAGAGAGGAAGAAGAAAAAAAAATTAGAAAGAAAGAAGAAGAGAAGAGGAAAGAAGGAGAAAGGAGGAAGGAGAAAAGCAGGGTCCAAATCCCCCGCGCATGCACAGCGCGATTACGCGTGGATGCAGCAGGGACAATCCGCACGCGTGCACAACGCGCTTACGCGTGGATGAGGTTGTGCTCCCAGCACAATGCTAGCACAAGGCGCGCACAACTCTCTGGTTTTTGTAGTAGAAGTTGCAGAAGTGCAATCCGCGCGCGCACGCACAGCGTGCTAGCGCGCCGATGCCTGTTTTTTTTTTTTTTTTGCCCAAAAAGCAGAAAAATGCCCAAGAGCTCCCTATAATGTCTAAAACTCTTCTTTATTCAATCAAATATCAAACAATTCACAAAAATACAATTTGATTTTAGGATTTATTCATCTACTACTAATGAATACAACGTACTAACAACCAATCTTTACAAACAAATCAATATGAAATGAAAATCTACCTACAATGGCAACTCAAATCACTTATTAAACAAAACTAAAAGAGGATGGAAAGAGTTTACCATGGTGGGGTGTCTCCCACCTAGCACTTTTAGTTTAAGTCCTTAAGTTGGACATTTTGAGGAGCTTATTGTCATGGTGGCTTATGTTTGTACTCATCCTTGAATCTCCAAGGATCTTTGCTTCTCAATTGGTTGACAGAATTTCCAACCATCTTCATCAAGCTTGGGCAAAGTTCTACCCAAGATATGAGTCCCCATAGTTGGTCTTCACATAGTGAACCGGGATCCCATATCTTGTTTTCACACCCGTCTTCGATTTGGTCTTCATACTCTCTCTTTCCGGGTGGTTGACATATAGAATTCTCTTTAACATACCAAGCCTTCCATCGAGACCCTTGTAAAGTGGCATTCTTCCAATCATCATTCCTATACCTTGAAGCTTTGACCTTAATGAGCCTAATTCCTAACTTGCAACCACTACACAACTCATTCTTGCTTTTAATTCCACAAAGAGCTCTAAGTTGTCCATCCATTTCAATCAAATCATATTCAAGCGAGAAAGTAAAGCTTATGGACAAGAATTTTACCCACTTGAATGTTGTGTTGGATGGTGACTCGGGAAGGGAGACCTCCCCACACTTAGACAATGCAAGGTCTACTTCCTTGTGCTCTTCTTTGTGTATTTCCACCTCTTTGCGAGCTTCCTCGATTTCAACCTTTCCCCTTTTATCACGTGGCTTGGTGTTGTCTTCAAGAACTTTGATTTCTTGCCTAATGGGAGGTGATTCAATTTTGGATAGAAATTCATTGATGAATAAATCCATTTCTTGGTCAACCTCTTCATATTCTTCAATTTCGATATACACCATGCCAACGTTTTCCTCTTGGTAGCTCTCTTTCCCATTGCTCACCAAGGATATGGGAGGTTGTGCACACTCTTCTATAATTTCAACTCCATGTCCAATGGGAGAGGATTCCATTGTAGAGAGAAATTCATCCATGATTGAATCCATCTCTTGATAAGCCTCTTCCAAGTCTCCAATGATGACATGCCTTGGAGGTTGCGCACCCTCCTCAACATCAATATCAAGCTTTCTGGAAGAGTTCTCTATGATGCTACATTCCCATGGACTTTCAACATCTCCTAAATCTTCAACCACTTCTTCCTTTTCTTCAATGATCATAGGCTCCTCCAATTGTTCCAACACAAAATTCAACTCCTCCTTCTCCACCGGATTTTCCAATTTCTTCTTCATGCTTTGCTCTTCTTTTGACTTTTCACATGTGGTCACGGAAGTACGTTGAGTATTCAAGCATTGGTGGGATAAATTGTGCACCACCTTGGTTAAATTGGTCACAAACTCAAGTGTATCCCGCTTCATGGCTTCTTGTCCTCGAAGTAACAAAGTGAGAGAATCGTCTATTGGGGCTTAGGGTGCGTAGGAAGGCTCATCATTTTGGAGAGAAGGTTCATAATAGGAAGGTGGTTCTTATTGGTAAGGTTGTGGAGATTGTGTGTATTGAGGTGGTTCTTGGTAGTAATCTTGATAGGGTTGTGGTGGTTCTAAAGGTTCTTGCTCATAATGGTCATAAGAGTATGGCATGGATGATTGGTGATTTGGTGGATATGGATCATAGGGCGGTGTTTGGTAATGAAAGGCTTGTGAGAATGGTTGAGGTTCATGTTGAGGATGAGATTCATAGGCATATGATGGTGGTTGTTGAGTGTCACAAAAAGAGTCATCATAGCCGTTAAATTGACATGCATTAGGATGGGAATTATACCTATAAGTATCCGGAGGTTGTTGCCAATAGGAGTGATCAATTCCTTGAGGCTCCTCCCATCTTTGTTGGTTCCATCCTTGGTACATGTTATCATTGAAGTGCATATTTCCTACAACAAAACTAGAACCAAACTCATAGCCATAGGGAGAATTCATTATGGAAAGACAAAATAAAACTAACAAAATCTAGTAAACAAGCAAAAGACAAGCTATTTACAATATTCACATATGTACAATAACCAATAACATAACACCATTGCAAATCCCCGGCAACGGCGCCATTTTGATGATTAGATTTTTGACGGTTTAGAATTTCACAAATGAAATATCGTTGAAGTATAGTCTCTAAACCAACAATAATCCTTTCATGCAAAAATTTGTTTGTCACAAGTACAAACCCCTAAAATCTATAAACCGAAGTATTTAAACCTCGGGTCGTTCTCCCTAGGATTTACAATAAAGTGTCTTGTTATTGGTTGTGAGTCATTTTTAGGGTTTTGATAAGAAGCATGAAAGATAAATGGCAAGAAAGTAAACTAAGGCCTAAAAAGGTCTTGGCAACGATTGGTGGTCAAGGATCTCTATCCTAATCACTAACCACAATATGAGAATTGGCAAGGATTAATCTCATTAAATCATCCTCTAACTAGTAGTAAAAGAAAGTTAAATGAGTTATATCAATCCTAGTCCATAAGTCCTAACTCTCCACTAATTCAATTAGTGAGAACTAGAGTCAATGGATCCCAATCATCAATTACTTGGACATTAGTAACTCAAGAGTTCCTAAGTTACCTTTCCAAGCCAAGAACATAAAATTCTACTCTAAAATCCAACCAAGCATTTCATCAAACACTTGGAAGGCACAAAAGAAAAGCATAGTAAATTGACAACAAGAATGAAATCTAACAATAATCAAATGTAAAGAATTAACAACAACAATTAAAGGAAACAAGATCTACATGAATTACCTCTTATTGAATTGAAAGAAAATGGAAGGAACAATAGTAGATCTACAACAAAACATAAGAACAACATAAAGGAAATTACAACAAAAGAATAGAGGAAGATGAATGTAACAACAAAGAATTGAGAAGTAGAAGTAGAAGAGAACATGAATTAAAACCTAGATCTAAGAACTAAACCTAAGCCTAATCCTAATTCTAGAGGAAAGTGAGAGCTTCTCTCTCCAAAACTACTCTAACTACTTCTAAAACTAAACAATGACTAATGATCAAAAGTATGTGTTTCCCTCTTTAATCCTTGGTTTAAATAGCATCAGAAATGAGTTGGATTGGGCCTACAAGGCTTCTAAAATCGCTGGCCACGTGTTGCATTAAGTGGGTCATGTGCCACCATCGGCGCGTCCGCATACCGTGCACGTGCGCGCCCCTATGCACGATGCAAATATGGCAAATCTTATATCGTTTCGAAGCCCCGGATGTTAGCTTTCAAACCCAATTAGAATCGTATCATTTGGACCTCTGTAGCTCAAGTTATGGTCATTTAAGTGCGAAGAGGTCGGCTTGACAGCTTTCCAGTTCTTTCATTTCTTCATGAGTTCTCCAACTTTTCATGCTTTCTTTCTTCATTCCATTGATCCAATCTTTGCCTCCTAAACCTTAAATCACTTAACAAACATATCAAGGCATCTAATGGAATCAAGGTGAATTAGATTTAGCTATTTTAAGACCTAAAAAGCATGTTTTCACTCTTAAGCACGATTAAAGGAGAAGTTATAAAACCATGCTAATTCATTGGGTAAATATGAGAAAAGGTCTACAAAATACTCTAAATTCAATACAAGATAAAACGTCAAATTGGAGTTTATCAGAGGCTGACAAAGGACTGCTGATGCTGTTGGATTCTGACCTCTCTGCACTCGAAATGGATTTTCTGGACATACAAAACTCCAAATGGCGCGCTCTCAACAGCGTTGGAAAGTAGACATCCAGAGCTTTCCAGAAATATATAATAGTTCCTACTTTATTTGCGATTAGACGACGTAAACTGGCACTCAACACCAGTTCCAGGCTACATTCTAGAGTCAAACGCCAGAAACACGTCACGAACCAGAGTTGAACGCCCAAAACACGCTACAACTTGGCGTTCAACTGCAAGAGAAGCCTCAGCTCGTGGATAGATCAAGCTCAGCCCAAGCACACACCAAGTGGGCCCCGGAAGTGGATTTCTGCATCAATTACTTACTTTTGTAAACCCTAAGTAGCTAGTTTATTATAAATAGGACATTTTATTAGTGTATTTTCGTCTTGGATTGTATTATTCGGTCTTTCATGGGAGCTGGCCATTCGGCCATGCCTGGACCTTCATCACTTGTGTATTTTCAACGGTGGAGTTTCTGCACACCATAGATTAAGAGTGTGGAGCTCTGCTGTACCTCAAGTTTCAATGCTACTACTACTATTTTCTATTCAATTCGATTTATTCCTATTCTAAGATATTCGTTGCACTTCAACATGATGAATGTGATGATCTGTGACACTCATCATCATTCTCACCTATGAACGCGTGACTGACAACCACTTCCGTTCTACCTTAGACCGAGCGCATATCTCTTGGATTCCTTAATCAGAATCTTCGTGGTATAAGCTAGAATTGATGGCGGCATTCATGGGAATCCAGAAAGTTTAACCTTGTCCGTGGTATTCCGGGATTGAATGACTATAACGAGCTTCAAACTCGCAATTGCTGGGCGTGATGACAAACGCAAAAGAATCAAGAGATTCTATTCCAACATGATCGAGAACCGGCAGATGATTAGCCGTGCTGTGACAGAGCATTTGGACCATTTTCACTGAGAGGATGGGATGTAGCCATTGACAACGGTGATGCCCTACATACAGCTTGCCATAGAAAGGAGTGACAAAGATTGGATAAAAGCAGTAGGAAAGCAGAGATTCAAAAGGAACACAGCATCTCCATGCACTTATCTGAAATTCCCACTATTGAATTACATGAGTAACTTTATCTTTATTTTCTATTTAATTTATTATTATTATTCCAAAAACCAATAATCTCTTTAATTAGTTAAATCCACCTGACTGGGATTTACAAGATGACCATAGCTTGCTTCATACCAACAATCTCTGTGGGATCGACCCTTACTCACGTAAGGTATTACTTGGACGACCCAGTACACTTGCTGGTTAGTTTTGCGGAGTTGTGACAAAGTGTGATTTATGTTTGAGAGCATCAAGTCTTTGGAGCCATTGTTGATGATCACAATTTCGTCCACCAAGTTTTTGGCGCCGTTGCCGGGGATTGTTCAAGTATGGACAACTGACGGTTCATCTTGTTGCTCAGATTAGGTAATTTTCTTTTCAAAAAAAAAGTTTTCAAAAATTTTTCAAAATTTTTCTTTGTTTTCGTTTTTCCCAAAAATTATTTTCGAAAAAAAATAATAAAATAAAATACACAAAAAAAATCATAAAATCATAAAAATAAAAAATAATTTGTGTTTCTTGTTTGAGTTTTGAGTCAATTTTTAAGATTGGTGTCAATTGCATGCTTTAAAAATCTCTTGCATTTTTCGAAAATTCATGCATTCATAGTGTTCTTCATGATCTTCAAGTTGTTCTTGGTAAGTCTTCTTTTTTGATCTTGATGTTTTCTTGTTTTGTATCTTTTGTTGTTTTTCATATGCATTTTTTGTTTGTTAGAGTCCAAGCATTAAAGAATTCTAAGTTTGGTGTCTTGCATGTTTTCTTTGTATAAAAAATTTTTCAAAAAATATCTTCTTGATGTTCATCATGATCTTCAAAGTGTTCTTGGTGTTCATCTTGACATTCATAGTGTTCTTGCATGCATCATAAGTTTTGATTCATAATTTTCATGTTGTGAGTCATTTTTGTTATTTTTTTTCTCTCTCATCATTAAAAATTCAAAAAAAATAAAAAATAAAATAAAATAAAATAAAATAAAATAAATATATCTTTTCCTTAATTTTCTCATAATTTTCGAAAATTTGAGTTGACTTAGTCAAAAAAATTTTAAAATTAGTTGTTCCTTACAAGTCAAGTCAAATTTTCAATTTTAAAAATCCTATCTTTTCAAAACTTTTTCAAAAATCAAATCTTTCTCATTTTTATCTTATGATTTTCGAAAGTTTAAAAATGTTTTTCAAAAATCTTTTTCTTAATTTTATTTCAAATTTTCGAAATTACACTAACAATTAATGTGATTGATTCAAAAATTTGAAGTTTGTTACTTTCTTGTTAAGAAATGTTCAATCTTTAAATTCTAGAATCATATCTTTTAGTTTCTTGTTAGTTAAGTAATTAATTTTAATTTTAAAAATTAAATCTATCTTATCTTATCTTTTATATCATATCTTTTTCAAAATTTTATCTTTTTCAAAAATTTGATTTTAAATATCTTTTCTAACTTCTTATCTTCTTATATTTTCAAATTTGATTTTCAAATCTTTTTCAACTAACTATTTGACTTTTTGTTTGTTTCTTATCTTTTTCAAAACCACTTAACTACTTTTTTCTCTCTACTTTTCGAAAATATCTCATCCCTTTTTCAAAAATTCTTTTTAATTAACTAATTGTTTTAAATTTTAATTTTAATTCTATCTCATCTTTAATTTTCGAAAATCATTAACTCCTTTTCAAAATTAATTTTCGAATTCTCTCTCTCAACTTCTTCTATTTATTTATTCATTTACTAACACTTCTCTTCACCTCTCTTCATCTCCAATCACTGCCTCTATCCTTACCCTTGTGTTTGGATTCTCCTTTCTTTATTCCCTTTCTTGTTCTACTAATAATAAGGAACCTCTTTACTGTAACATAGAGGATTCCTCTTCTCTTCTTTTCTTGTTCTCTTCTCTTTCATTTGAGTAGGGACAAGGAAAAAAACACTCTTGTTGAAGCTGATCCTGAACCTGAAAGGACTCTGAAGAGGAAACTAAGAGAAGCTAAATTACAACAATCCAGAGGCAACCTTTCTGATATTTTTGAACAAGAGAAGGAGATGGCAGCCGAACCCAACAACAATAATGCAAGGAGGATGCGTGGTGATTTTACTAAACCCACGTCCAAGTTTGATGGAAGAAGCATCCCAATTCCTGCCATTGGAGCAAACAATTTTGAGCTGAAACCTCAATTAGTTGCTCTAATGCAACATAACTGCAAGTTTCATGGACTTCCATCTGAAGATCCTTACTAGTTTTTAACTGAGTTCTTGCAGATTTGTGAGACTATTCAGACGAATGGAGTAGATCCTGAAGTCTACAGGCTCATGCTTTTCCCTTATGCTGTAAGAGACAGAGCTAGAACATGGTTGGACTCACAACCTAAAGATAGCCTGGACTCCTGGGATAACCTGGTCACGGCCTTCTTGGATAAATTCTTTCCTCCTCAAAAGCTAAGCAAGCTTAGAGTGGATGTTCAGACCTTCAAGCAAAAAGATGGTGAATCCCTCTATGAAGCTTGGGAAAGATACAAGCAGATGACCAAAAAGTGTCCTTCTGACATGTTTTCAGAGTGGACCATGTTAGATATATTCTATTATAGTCTATCTGAGTTTTCCAAAATGTCATTGGACCACTCTGCAGGTGGATCCATTCACCTAAAGAAAACGCCTGCAGAAGCTCAGGAACTCATTGACATGGTTGCAAATAACCAATTCATGTACACTTCTGAGAGAAATTCCATGTATAATGGGACGCCTCAGAGGAAGGGAGTTCTTGAAATTGATGCTCTGAATGCCATATTGGCTTAGAACAAAGTGTTGACTCAGTAAGTCAACATGATTTTTCAAAGTCTGAATGGATGGCAAAATGCATCCAACAGTACTAAAGAGGCATCTTCTGAAGAAGAAGCTTATGATCCTGAAAACCCTGCAATGGCAGAGGTAAATTACATGAGTGAACCTTATGGAAACACCTATAATTCATCATGAAAAAATCATCCGAATTTCTCATGGAAGGATCAACAAAAGCCTCAACAAGGCTTTAATAATGGTGGAAGAAATAGGCTCAGCAATATCAAGCCTTATCCATCATCTTCTCAGCAACAGACAGAGAATTATGAATAGAATACCTCTAACTTAGCAAATTTAGTCTCTGATCTGTCTAAGGCCACTTTAAGTTTCATGAATGAAACAAGGTCCTCCATCAGAAATCTGGAGGCACAAGTAGGCCAGCTGAGTAAGAAAATCACTGAAACCCCTCCTAGCACTCTCCCAATTAATACAGAAGAGAATCCAAAATGAGAGTGCAAGGCCATTGATATAATCAATATGGCCGAATGCAAGGATGAGGAGGAGGACATGAATCCCAATGAGGAAGACCTCCTGGGACGTCCTCTGAGCAAGAAGTAGTCCCCTATTGAAGACCTAAAGGAATCTGAGGCTCATATAGAGACCATAGAGATTCCATTAAACCTCCTTCTGCCATTCATGAGCTCTGAAGAATATTCTTCCTCTGAAGAGGATGAAGATGTAACTGGAGAGCAAGTTGCTCAATATTTAGGAGCTATCATGAAGCTGAATGCCAAGTTGTTTGGTAATGAGACTTGGGAAGGTAAACCTCTCTTGCTCATTAGTGAACTAGATACATGGGTTCAGCAAACATTACCTCAAAAGAGACAAGATCCTGACAAATTCTTAATACCCTGTACCATAGGCACCATGACCTTTAACAAGGCTCTATGTGACCTGGGGTCAAGTATAAATCTTATGCCACTCTCTGTAATGGAGAAGCTGGGGATCATTGAGGTACAGCCTGCCTTATTCTCATTACAATTGGCAGACAAGTCAGCAAGACAAGCTTATGGATTAGTAGAGGACGTGTTGGTAAAGGTTAAAGGCCTTTACATTCCTGCTGATTTCATAATCTTAGACACTAGAAAGGAGGAGGATGAATGCATCATCCTTGGAAGACCTTTCCTAGCCACGGAAGAAGCTGTGCTAGATGTTAACAGAGGAGAATTAGTCCTTCAATTGAATGGGGACTACCTTGTGTTTAAGGCACACGGCTATCCTTCTGTAACAAAGGAGAGTAAGCATGCAGAGCTTCTCTTAGTACAGAGTCAAACAGAGCCCCCACAGTTAAACTCTAAGTATTGGTGTTGGGAGGCCACAACCAAACTCTAAGTTTGGTGTTGAATCCCCACAACCAAACTCTAAGTTTGGTGTTGGGACTATACAACATTGACCTGATCACCTGTGAGGCTCCATGAGAGCCCACTGTCAAGCTATTGACATTAAAGAAGTGCTTATTGGGAGGCAACCCAATTTTTATTTATCTAATTTAATTTTTATTTTATTGTTCTTTCAAGTTTTATTAGGTTCATGATCATGTGGAGTCACGAAAAAAATATTAAAATTAAAAACAGAATCAAAAACAGCAGAAGAAAAATCACACCCTGAAGGAAGGACTTACTGGCATTTAAATGCTAGTAAGGAGCATCTGGCTGGTGTTCAACGCCAGAACAGAGCATGGATCTGGCGCTGAACGCCAGAAACAAGCAACATCCCGGCGTTCAAACGCCAAGAATGCACCCTGAGGAGAGCTAGCGCTGAACGCCAGAAACAAGCATGGTACTGGCATTCAACGCCAGAAACATGCTGCACATGGGCGTTGAACGCCCAGAACATGCATCACTTCGGCGTTTAAACGCCAGAATTGCATGGAAAGGCATTTTACATGCCTAATTGGTGCAGGGATGTAAATCCTTGACACCTCAGGATCTGTGGACTCCACAGGATCCCCACCTACCATATTTTCCCCTCTTCCCAACATTCATCCTCTCTTTCCAATAAACACTCTTCCACAAAACCTTCACCAATCACCTCCATCTCTCTTCCCAATTACCCCCTTCACCACTCACATCCATCCACTATTCCCCATAAACCCCACCTACCTTCAAAAGTCAAATTTCTTTCCCACCCATACCCACCCTAAATGGCCGAACCTACCCCCTCTCCTCTCCCTATATAAACCCCTCCATTCTCCTTAATTTTCACACAACCCAAACCTCTCTTCTTCTTCTTGGCCGAATACACCTCTCACTCACTCTCCTCTATATTTTCTCTTCTTCTTATTTTCTTTCTTCTCTTGCTCGAGGGCGAGCAATATTTTAAGTTTGGTGTGGTAAAAGCATAAGCTTTTTGTTTTTTCCATTACCATTGATAGCACCTAAGGCTAGAGAATCCTCTAGAAAAGGGAAAGGAAAGACAAAAGCTTCCACCTCGGAGTCATGGGAGATGGAAAGATTCATCTCCAAAGCCCATCAAGACCACTTCTATGATGTTGTGGCCAAGAAGAAGGTGATCCCCGAGGTCCCTTTCAAGCTCAAGAAAAATGAGTATCCAGAGATCCGACATAAGATCCAAAGAAAAGGTTGGGAAGTTCTAACCAACCCCATCCAACAAGTCAGAATCTTAATGGTTCAAGACTTCCCAATGTATGGATCACTAGAAACCATGATCAAAGTAAGAACCCGAACCCAAAGAATTATCTTACAATGGTTCGGGGGAAATACTTAGATTTTAGTCCGGAAAATGTGAGGTTGGCGTTCAACTTGCCCATGATGCAAGGAGATGCACGCCCTTACACTAGAAGGGTCAACTTTAATCAAAGGTTGGACCAAGTCCTTATGGACATATGTGTGGAATGAGCTCAATGAAAAAGAGACTCCAAAGACAAGCCGGTTCAACTAAGAAGACTGGACCTCAAACCTATTGCTAGAGGGTGGTTGGAGTTCATCCAACGCTCCATCATCCCCACTAGCAACCGATCTGAAGTTACTGTGGGTCGGGCCATCATGATTCATAGCATCATGAATGGAGAGGAAGTAGAAGTTCATGAAGTCATCTCCCAAGAATTCTACAAAATAGCTGATAAGCCCTCTAATTTTGCAAGGCTAACTTTTTCCTCATCTTATTTGCCATTTATGTTACTCAGCTGGAGTTATCATAGAAGGAGATATCCTCATTGAGGAGGACAAGCCCATCACTAAGAAAAGGATGGAGCAAACAAGAGAGCCCACTCATGGAACCCAAGAGACATATGAGGAAGCTCATCACCAAGAAATCCTGGAGATACCTCAAGGGATGCACTTTCCTCCCAACAACTATTGGGAACAACTCAACACTTCCTTAGAAGATTTGAGTTACAATGTGGATCAATTAAGGGTGGAACATCAAGAGCACTCCATCATTCTCCATGAAATTAGAGAAGATCAAAGAGCAATGAGGAAGGAGCAACAAAGGCAAGGAAGGGACATAGAAGAGCTTAAGGACATCATTGGTCCTTCAAGAAGAAGACGCCACTAAGGTGGATTCATTCCTTATTCTCATTTTTTCTCTTTTTCATTTTTATCTATGTTTTGTGTTTCTACTTCATGATCATTAGTATGTAGTAACTATGTCTTAAAGCTATGAGCGGATAATTTATACGCTTTTTGGCATTGTTTTTAGGTAGTTTTTAGTATGATCTAGTTACTTTTAGGGATGTTTTCATTAGTTTTTATGCTAAATTCACATTTCTGCACTTTACTTTGAGTTTGTGTGTTTTTCTATGATTACAGGTATTTTCTGGCTGAAATTGAGGGACCTGAGCAAAACTCTGATAGGAGGTTGACAAAGGACTGCTGATGCTGTTGGATTCTGACCTCCCTGCACTCGAAATGAATTTTCTGGAGCTACGAAACTCCAAATGGCGTTCTCTCAACGGATTTGGAAAGTAGACATCCAGAGCTTTCCAGCAATATATAATAGTCCATACTTTATTCGTGATTAGACGACGTAAACAGGCGCTCAACACCAGTTCCATGCTGCATTCTGGAGTCAAACGCCAGAAACACGTCACGAACCAGAGTTGAACGCCCAAAACACGTTACAACTTGGCGTTCAACTCCAAGAGAAGCCTCAGCTCGTGGATAGATTAAGCTCAGCCCAAGCACACACCAAGTGGGCCCCGGAAGTGGATTTCTGCATCAATTACTTACTTCTGTAAACCCTAAGTAGCTAGTTTATTATAAATAGGATATTTTATTATTGTATTTTCGTCTTGGATTGTATTATTCGGTCTTTCATGGGGGCTGGCCATTCGGCCATGTCTGGACCTTTATCACTTGTGTATTTTCAACGGTGAAGTTTCTGCACACCATAGATTAAGGGTGTGGAGCTCTGGTGTACCTCAAGTTTCAATGCAATTACTACTATTTTCTATTTAATTCGATTTATTCCTATTCTAAGATATTCGTTGCACTTCAACATGATGAATGTGATGATCCGTGACACTCATCATCATTCTCACCTATGAACGCGTGACTGACAACCACTTCCGTTCTACCTTTGACCGGGCGCATATCTCTTGGATTCCTTAATCAGAATCTTCGTGGTATAAACTAGAATTGATGGCAGCATTCATGGGAATCCGGAAAGTCTAACCTTGTCTGTGGTATTCCGAGTAGGATTCCGGGATTGAATGACTGTGACGAGCTTCAAACTCGCGATTGCTGGGCGTGATGACAAACGCAAAAGAATCAAGGGATTCTATTCCAACATGATCGAGAACCGACAGATGGTTATCCGTGCTGTGACAGAGCATTTGGACCATTTTCACTGAGAGGATGGGATGTAGTCATTGACAACGGTGATGCCCTACATACAGCTTGCCATAGAAAGGAGTGACAAAGATTGGATAAAAGCAGTAGGAAAGCAGAGATTCAAAAGGAACACAGCATCTCTATGCACCTATCTGAAATTCCCACTATTGAATTACATGAGTAACTTTATCTTTATTTTCTATTTAATTTATTATTATTATTATTCAAAAAACCAATAATCTCTTAAATTAGTTAAATCCGCCTGACTGGGATTTACAAGATGATCATAGCTTGCTTCATACCAACAATCTCTGTGGGATCGACCCTTACTCACGTAAAGTATTACTTGGACGACCCAGTACACTTGCTGGTTAGTTGTGCGGAGTTGTGACAAAGTGTGATTTATGTTTGAGAGCACCAAGTCTTTGGAGCCATTGTTGATGATCCCAATTTCGTCCACCAGTTACCCATGGAATGAAAGAAAAACGAGAACAAAATTATGCTTAGGAACGGAATCTCCTCTCTGTGAACAAGGTTCATTATTTATATCCTAATGCTAGAATTCAAATTCAAACTATCCTAATCTCATGTTTTGCAGGAAAAGATAAGATAACTAGTTATTCACTTCAATAAAAATTAATAATTCAAATCATATCCTAACAACCAAATCCTTTATGTTTTTAGAAAGAATTAATAACTAATCTTCACGAGTGTTGAATGTTTTGGATGTGATTAAGGCTTCTAATGATGTAGATAATTAGGTTTGGGCCTTAATTATTGCATCTTGAGAGTTGGAATTATCTTTACACTAGGCTTGTTCTAGAGGAATTTGGGCATAAGTGATGACTTGCATCATCTACCCTTTTTTCTTGCATAAAAAGGACCATAAAAGAGGCATAATCTCATTTGATCATTGCAATACATGCCTTAATTGATGAATATCATAGTACATTGATTTGAAATGAGTTTGTGCTGAACTTCAGGAAAAAAAGTCATCAAAAATAGGAAGGAAACAACAAAACAAGTGGGGCGTGTGAAGTAGGCGTGCCACCTGGAAAAAATGCCACAAAATTACATTGGTGTGGCACACTAGTACAACTTTCCAGAGAGCAATAATGAAGACCATTGAAGGGGCGTGGCACGTCAGAGGCTGGGCGTGGCACGCCAATTCATCATTTAGAAGAGTTCATCACTAGGGCGTGCCACTTTGGTTCGAAAGCGTGGCACGCCAGCTCCAGAATTCACTTGGGCGTGCCACTTGAGGATCAAGGCGTGGCACGCCAAGCCTAAGTGACCCACAATTGAATGGGCGTGCCACTTGAGCAACATGGCATGGCACGCTGGTACAAGAATCCAGAGAGGAGGTTGAAGGCTAAATGAGGTCTGGGCGTGCCACTTGGTGTCGAAGGCGTGGCACGCCAGCCCAATAATTCCACTAAAGCGTGCCACTTGAACAACACAGGTGTGGCACGCCAATGCACAAAGAAGACCCAAACCAAAGCTGGGTGTGCCACTTGGTATCAAAGGCGTGGCACGACAGCTCACATATCTCACTTGGGTTTGCCACTTGTATGACTAAGCGTGGCACGCCAACACTCAATAAGGCCAAGCAAAAGCTGGGCGTGCCACTTGGTATCGAAGGCGTGGCACACTAGCAAAGGAATCTCATTTTGGCATGCTACTTGAACATTTAGGCGTGGCACGCCAACTCTTGGAACCAAGGCTAGTGATGGGCGTGGCACGCCAGTCTCATGCCGTGGCACGCTGGTAGTGTTTTCCAGAGAAGGAGATAAGAAGCCAACAAACTGGGCATGCCACTTGAACGATGAGGCGTGGCACGTGATGAGTGGATAATTTATACACTTTTTGGCATTGTTTTTAGGTAGTTTTTAGTAGGATCTAGCTACTTTTAGGGATGTTTTTATTAGTTTTTATGCAAAATTCACATTTCTGGACTTTACTATGAGTTTGTGTGTTTTTTTGTGATTTCAGGTATTTTATGGCTGAAATTGAGGGACCTGAGCAAAAATCTGATAGGAGGCTGACAAAGGACTGCTGACGCTGTTGGATTCTGACCTCCCTGCACTCAAAATGAATTTTCTGGAGCTATAGAAACTCAAATTGTGCGCTCTCAACGGCGTTGGAAAGTAGACATCCAGAGCTTTCCAGCAATATATGATAGTCCATACTTTGTTCGAGTTTAGACAACGCAAACTAGCGTTCAATGCCAGTTCCATGCTGTATTCTGGAGAAAAACGCCAGAAACACGTTACAAACCAGAGTTAAAACGCCAAAAACACGTTACAACTTGGCGTTTAACTCCAAGAGAAGCCTCTGCACGTGTAAAGCTCAAGCTCAGCCCAAGCACACACCAAAGTGGGCCCCGGAAGTGGATTTCTGCATTTAGACTTATTTCTATAAACCCTAGTAACTAGTCTAGTATAAATAGGACATTTTACTATTGTATTAGACATCTTTGGTCTCAGTTTTAATCAGTTGTTCATCTTAGGAGACTATTGATCACGTTCTGGAGGCTGGCCTCTTGGCCATGCCTGGACCATCACTTATGTATTTTCAACGGTGGAGTTTCTACACACCATAGATTAAGGGTGTGGAGCTCTGCTGTACCTCGAGTTTTAATGCAATTACTACTATTTTCTATTCAATTTAGCTTATTCTTGTTCTAAGATATTCGTTGCACTTCAACCTGATGGATGTGATGATCCGTGACACTCATCATCATCCATCTTTATGAATGCTTGATTGACAACCACTTCCGTTTTACCTTAAACCGAGCATGTATCTCTTGGATTCCTTAATCAGAGTCTTCGTGGTATAAGCTAGAATTATTGGCGGCCATTCTTGAGAATCTGGAAAGTCTAAACCTTGTCTGTGGTATTCCGAGTAGGATTCAGGGATTGAATGACTGTGACGAGCTTCAAACTCGCGATTGTTGGGCGTTGTGACAGACGCAAAAGAATCAATGGATTCTATTCCGACATGATCAAGAACCAACAGATGATTAGCCGTGCTGTGACAAGAGCATTTGGACCATTTTCACTGAGAGGATCGGAAGTAGCCATTGACAACGGTGATGTCCTACATACAGCTTGCCATAGAAAGGAGTGAGAATGATTGGATGAAAGCAGTAGGAAAGCAGAGATTCAGAAGGAACACAGCATCTTCATGTGCTTATCTAAAATTCTCACTAATGATTTACATAAGTATCTCTATCTTTATTTTATGCTTTATTTATCTTTATATTTTCGAAAATCATTATAACCATTTGAATCCGCCTAACTGAGATTTACAAGATGACCATAGCTTGCTTCATACCAACAATCTCTGTGGGATCCACCCTTACTCACGTAAGGTTTATTACTTGGACGACCCAGTGCACTTGCTGGTTAGTTGTGTGAAGTTGTGAAGAATGTGAGTGAACCATAGTAGTGTGCACCAAGATTTTGGAGCCATTTCTAAGAATTGTTCAAGTTATGAAAAGAGTAAATCACAATTTTTCCTATCAAGTTTTTGGCGCCGTTGCCGGGGATTGTTTGAGTTTTGACAACTGACGGTTCATCTTGTTGCTCAGATTAGGTAATTTTCTTTTCAAAAAGTTTTCAAAATTCTTTCAAAATTTTTTATTTATTTTCGTTTTTCTGAAAATAGTTTTCGAAAAATCCAAAAAAATTAGAAAATCATAAAATCAAAAATATTTTGTGTTTCTTGTTTGAGTCTAGTGTCAATTTTTAAGCTTGGTGTCAATTGCATTTTTCTAAAAATTTATGCATTTTTCGAAAACTCATGCATGTGTTCTTCATGATCTTCAAGTTGTTCTTGACAAGTCTTCTTGTTTGATCTTTAAATTTTCTTGTTTTTTGTTTTTTGTTGTTTTTCATATGCACTTTTGCATTCATAGTGTGCAAGCATTAAAAATTTCTAAGTTTGGTGTCTTGCATGTTTTTCTTTTCTTGAAAATTTTTCAAAAATAAGTCTTAATGTTCATCTTGATCTTCAAAGAGTCCTTGGTGTTCATCTTGACATTCAAAGTGTTCTTGCATGCATTATTTGTTTTGATCTTAATTTTTCATGTCTTGTGTCAATCTTGTTGTTTACTGAAAAAAAAAAGAGAAAAACACAAAAATGATATCTTTTCTTTCTCTCTCTCCTCATTAAAAATTCAAAAATAAAAAAATATATTTTCCTTATTTTGCTCATAATTTTCGAAAATTTGAGTTGACTTAGTAAAAAATTTTTAAAACTTAGCTATTTCTTATAAATCAAATCAAATTTTCAATTTTAAAAATCCTATCTTTTCAAAATGTTTTTCAAAAATCAAATCTTTTTCATTTTTCTTATTATTTTCTAAAATTTTTTAAAATTTATTTTCAAAATCTTTTTCTTATCTTTATTTCAAAATTTCAAAAACTTTACTAACAATTAATGTGATTGATTCAAAAATTTGAAGTTTGTTACTTTCTTGTTAAGAAAGGTTCAATCTTTAAATTTTAGAGTCATATCTTTTAGTTTCTTGTTAGTCAAGTAATCAATTTTAATTTTAAAAAATCAAATATTTTGCAAAATATCTTTTTCAAAATATCTTTTCAATCATATCTTTTTAATCATATCTTTTTTAAATCATATCTTTTTCAAAATCAATTTCAAAATATCTTTTCTAACTTCTTATCTTTTCAAAATTTATTTTCAAATCTTTTTCAACTAACTAATTGACTTTTTGTTTGTTTCTTATCTTTTTCAAAACCACCTAACTACTTTCCTCTCTCTAATTTTCGAAAATTACCTCCCTCTTTTTCAAAATTCTTCTTTTAACTAATTGTTTCAAATTTTAATTTTTATTTTATTCCCTTTCTTAATTTTCGAATTTTAACTTTAATTTAAAATAAAAACAAAAATATTTTCCTTTATTCTAGTTAATTTTCGAAAACTCTCTCTCTCTCATCTCCTTCTATTTATTTATTCATTTACTAACACTTCTCTTCATCTCAAAAATTTGAACCCCCTCTTCTCTTCTGTGTTTGAATTTTTCTTCTCCTCCTTTTATTCTTTTCTTCTTCTACTAACATAAAGGAATCTCTATACTGTGACATAGAGGATTCCTCTTCTTTTTCTGTTCTCTTTTTTTTTCATATGAGCAGGAGCAAGGACAAGGACATTCTTGTTGAAGCAAATCCCACAACAATCCAGAGAAAACCTTACAAAGAATCTCGAAAAAGAGAGAGACATGGCCAAACCCAATAACAATGGTGGAGGCGCAAGGAGGATGCTTGGTGACTATACTACACCTACTTCCAAATTTAATGGAAGAAGCATCTCAATCCCTGCCATTGGAGCAAACAATCTTGAGCTGAAACCTCAACTAGTTGCTCTAAGGCAACAGAACTGCAAGTTTCATGAACTTCCATCAGAAGATCCCTATTAGTTTTTAATTTAGTTCTTGCAGATCTGTGAGACTGTTAAGACTAATGGAGTAGATCCTGAAGTCTACAGGCTCATGCTTTTCCCTTTTGCTGTAAGAGATAGAGCTAGAACATGGTTGGACTCACAACCTAAAGATAGCCTGGACTCTTGAGATAAGCTGGTCATGGCCTTCTTGGCTAAGTTCTTTCCTCCTCAAAAGCTGAGCAAGCTTAGAGTGGATGTTCAAACCTTCAAGTAAAAAGATGGTAAATCCCTCTATGAAGCTTGGGAAAGATACAAGCAAATGACCAAAAAGTGTCCTTCTGATATGCTTTCAGAGTGGACCATTCTAGATATATTCTATTATGGTCTATCTGAGTTCTCTAAGATGTCACTGGACCATTCTGCAGGTGGATCCATTCACCTAAAGAAAATTCCTGCAGAAGCTCAAGAACTTATTGAAATGGTTGCAAACAACCAATTCATGTACACTTCTGAGAGAAATCCTATGAGTAATAGGACGCCTCAGAGGAAGAAAGTTCTTGAATTTGATACTCTGAATACCATATTGGCTCAGAACAAAATGTTGACTCAGCAAATCAACATGATTTCTCAAAGTCTGAATCGATGGCAAAATGCATCCAGCAGTACTAAAGAGGCATCTTCTGAAGAAGAAGCTTATGATCCTGAGAACCCTGCAATAGCAGAGGTAAATTACATGGGTGAACCTTATGGAAACACCTATAATTCTTCATGGAGAAATCATCCAAATTTCTCATGGAAGGATCAATAAAAGCCTCAACAAGGCTTTAATAATGGTGGAAGAAACAGGCTTAGCAATAGCAAGCCTTTTTCCTCTAGCTTAGCAAACATAGTCTCTGATCTGTCTAAAGCCACTTTAAGTTTTATGAGTGAAACAAGATCCTCCATTAGAAATTTGAAGGCACAAGTGGGTCAGCTGAGTAAGAAAATCACTCAAACTCCTCCTAGTACTCTCCCAAGCAATACAGAAGATAATCTAAAAAGAGAGTGCAAGGCCATAACCTTACTTGGTGTGGCCGAATGCAAAAGGGAGGAGAAGGACATGAATCCTAGTGAGGAAGACCTCCTGGGACGTCCTCTGAACAAAAAGGAGTTCTAAACTGAGGAACCTAAGGAATCTGAGGCTCACCTAGAGACCATAGAGATTCTATTGGACCTTCTTTTACCATTTATGAGCTCTGAGAACTATTCTTCCTCTGAAGAGGATGAAGATGTAACTAAAGAGCAAGTTGCTCAATATCTAGGAGCCATCATAAAGTTGAATGCCAAGTTGTTTGGTAATGAGACTTAGGAAGGTGAACCTCCCTTGCTCATTAGTGAACTAGATACATTGGTTCAGCAAACTTTACCTCAAAAGAAACAAGATCTTGGTAAATTCTTGATATCTTGTACTATAGGCACCATGACGTTTGAGAAGGCTCTATGTGACCTGGGGTCAAGTATAAATCTTATGCCACTCTCTGTAATGGAGAAATTGGGGATCTTTGAGGTACAAGCTGCAAGAATCTCATTAGAGATGGTAGACAAGTCAATAAAACATGCTTATGGATTGGTAGAGGACATGTTAGTGAAGGTTAAAGGCCTTTACATCCCTGCTGATTTCATAATCCTAGACACTGGGAAGGATGAGGATGAATGCATCATCCTTGGAAGACCCTTCCTAGCCACAGCAAGAGCTGTGATTGATGTTGACAGAGGAGAGCTAGTCCTTTAATTGAATGGGGACTACCTTGTGTTTAAAGCTCAAGGATCTTCCTCTGCAACCAAGGAGAGGAAGCATGAAAAGCTTCTCTCAATACAGAGTCAAACAAAGCCCCCACAGTCAAACTCTAAGCTTGGTGTTGGGAGGCCACAACCAAACTCTAAGTTTGGTGTCGAACTCCCACATTTATACTCTAAGTTTGGTGTTGGGAGGTCCCAACAATGCTCTGATGATCTGTGAAGCTCCATGAGAGCGCACTGTCAAGCTATTGACATTAAAGAAGTGCTTATTGGGAGGCAACCCAATTTTTATTTATCTATATTTCTAGTGTTCTTTTATGTTTTATTAGGTTTATGATCATGTGGAGTCACAAAACAATTGCAAAAATTAAAAGAGAATTAAAAACAGCAGAAGAAAAAGCACACCTTGGAGGAAGAGCTTACTAGCATTTAAACGCCAGTAACAGAGCATGAATCTGGCGTTGAACGCCAGAAACAAGCAGCAGTCTGGCATTTAAACGCCAGGATTGCACCCTAAGGGAAGCTGGCGTTTAACGCCAGCAACAAGCATCAGGCTAGCGTTAAACGCCAGAAACATGCTACATTTTGGCGTTTAACGCCAGAAACAAGCATCAATCTGGCGTTAAACGCCAGGATTGCATGCAGAGGGCATTTTACTTGCCTAATTGGTGCAGGGATGATAAATCCTTGACACCTCAGGATTTTTGGACCCACAAGATCACCTCAGGATCTATGGACCCCAAAGGATCCCCACCTGCCTCAACTCACCTTTTCTCTTCTTCACACAATCCAATAACACTCTTCCCCAAACACCCTTCACCAATCACCTCAATCTCTCTTCCCCATCACTTCTTCACCACTCACATCCATCCACTCTTCCCCATAAACCCTACCTACCTTCAAATTCAAAATCTCTTTCCCACCCAAACCACCCTAAATAACCGAACCCCATTCACTCTCCCTCCACTATATAAACCCCTCCATCCTTCTTCATTTCCACACAACACAACCCTCTCTTCTCCCCCTTGCCCAAAACACACAACTCTCTCCCTCTCCTCCATTTCTTCTTCTTCTTCATCTATTCTTTCTTCGTTTGCTCGAGGACGAATAACATTCTAAGTTTAGTGTGGTAAAAGCATAGCTTTTTATTTTTCCATAACCATTGATGGCACCTAAGGCCGGAGAAACCTCTAGAAAGAGGAAAGGGAAGACAAAAGCTTCCACCTCTGAGTCATGGAAGATGGAGATATTCATCTCAAAAGCCCATCAAGACCACTTCTATGAAGTTGTGGCCAAGAAGGTGATCCCTAAGGTCCCTTTCATGCTCAAGAAAAATGAGTATCCGGAGATCCGACATGAGATCCAAAGAAGAGGTTGGGAAGTTCTTACCAACCCCATTCAACGAGTCAGAATCTTAATGGTTCAAGAGTTCTATGCCAATGCATGGATCACTAGGAACCATGATAAAAGCATAGTCCCAAACCTAAAGAATTGGCTTACAATGGTTCGTGGGAAATGCTTAGATTTCAGTCCGAAAAATGTTAGGTTGGCATTCAACTTGCCTATGATGCAAGAAGATGCACGCCCCTACACTAGAAGGGTCAACTTTGATCAAAGGTTGGACCAAGTCCTCATGGACATATGTGTGGAAGGAGCTCAATGGAAAAGAGACTCCAAAGGCAAGCCGGTTCAATTGAGAAGACTGGACCTTAAGCCTGTGGCTAGAGGATGGTTGGAGTTCATCCAACACTCCATCATTCCTACTAGCAACCGATCCGAAGTAACTGTGGATCGGGCCATCATGATCCATAGCATCATGATTGGAGAGGAAGTGGAAGTTCATGAAGTCATCTCTGTAAAACTCTACAAAGTAGCCAAAAAGCCCTCCACCTTGGCAAGGCTAGCTTTTCCTCATCTCATTTGCCATCTATGCTACTTAGCAGAAGTTGTCATAGAAGGAGATATCCTCATTGAAGAGGACAAGCCCATCACTAACAAGAGGATGGAGCGAACAAGAGAGCCCATTCATGGATCTCAAGAGATGCATCAGGAAGCTCATTATCAAGAATTCTCTAAGATGCCTCAAGGGATGCATTTTCCTCCAAACAACTATTGGGAACAACTCAACACTTCTCTAGAAGGATTGAGTCATGACATAAACCAATTAAGGGTGGAACACCAAGAGCACTCCATCATTCTCAATAAGATTAGAAAAGATCAAAGAGCTATGAGGGAGGAGCAACAAAGGCAAGGAAGGGACATAGAGGAGCTCAAGAACACCATTGGTCCTTCAAGGAGAAGGCACCACCATCACTAAGGTGGACTCATTCCTTAACTTCCTTGCTCTTATATCTCTGTTTTTCGGTTTTTAAGCTTCATCTTTGTCTATGTTTGTGTCTTTATTACATGATCATTAATGTCTAGTGTCTATGTCTTAAGGCTATGAATAATTCCATGAGTCCTTCACCTTTCTTGAATAAAAAATGTTTTTAATACAAAAGAACAAGAACTACATGAGTTTCGAATTTATCCTTGAAATTAGTTTAATTATATTGATGTGGTGACAATACTTTTTATTTTCTGAATGAATGCTTGAACAGTGCATATTTTTTATCTTGTTGTTTATGAATGTTAAAATTGTTGGCTCTTAAAAGAATGATGAAAAATAGAAACATTATTGATGATCTAAAAAATCATAAAATTGATTCTTGAAGCAAGAAAAAGCAATGAATAAGAAAAGCTTGCGAAAAAAAGTGGCAAAAAAATAAAAGAAACAGAAAAAGCAAGCAGAAAAAGCCAATAGCCCATAAAACCAAAAGGCAAGGGTAAAAAGGATCAAAGGGTTTGAACATCAATGGATAGGAGGGCCCAAGGAAATAAAATCCAGGCCTAAGCGGCTAAATCAAGCTGTCCCTAACCATGTGCTTGTGGCATGCAGGTCCAAGTGAAAAGCTTGAGAATGAGTGGTTAAAGTCATGATCCAAAGCAAAAAGAGTGTGCTTAAGAGCTCTGGACACCTCTAACTGGGGACTTTAGCAAAGTTGAGTCACAATCTGAAAAGGTTCACCCAGTCATGTGTCTGTGGCATTTATGTATCTGGTGGTAATACTGGAAAACAAAGTGCTTAGGGCCACAGCCAAGACTCATAAAAGTAGCTGTGTTCAAGAATCAAATACTTAACTACGAGAATCAATAACACTATCTGAACTCTGAGTTCCTATAGATGCCACTCATTCTAAACTTTAAAGGATAAAGTGAGATGCCAAAACTGTTCAGAAGCAAAAAGCTACAAGTCCCGCTCATATAGTTAGAACTAATATTCACTGATATTTTGAGATTTATAGTATATTCTCTTCTTTTTATCCTATTTGATTTTCAGTTGCTTGGGGACAAGCAACAATTTAAGTTTGGTGTTGTGATGAGCGGATAATTTATATGCTTTTTTGCATTATTTTTAGGTATTTTTAGTAGGATCTAGCTACTTTTAGGGATGTTTTCATTAGTTTTTATGCAAAATTCACATTTCTGGACTTTACTATGAGTTTGTGTGTTTTTCTGTGATTTTAGGTATTTTCTGGCTGAAACTGAGAGACCTGAGAAAAAATCTGATAGGAGGCTGACAAAAGACTGCTGATGTTGTTGGATTCTGACCTCCCTACACTCAAAATGAATTTTTTGGAGCTACAGAACTTCAAATGGAGCGCTCTCAACAAAGTTGGAAAGTAGACATCTAGAGTTTTCCATCAATATATGATAGTTCATACTTTGTTCGGGTTTAGATGACGCAAACTGGCGTTCAACGCCAGTTCCATGCTGCATTCTGGAGTAAAACGCCAGAAACACATTAAAAACTAGAGTTAAACGCCAAAAACACGTTACAACTTGGCGTTTAACTCCAAGAGAAGCCTCTGCACGTGTAAAGCTCAAGTTCAGCCCAAGCATACACCAAAGTGGGCCCCGGAAGTGGATTTCTACATTTAGACTTATTTTTGTAAACCCTAGTGACTAGTCTAGTATAAATAGGACATTTTACTATTGTATTAGACATCTTTGGTCTCAGTTTTAATCAGTTGTTCATCTTAGGAGACTATTGATCACATTTTGGAGGCTGGCCTCTCAGCCATGCCTGGACCATCACTTATGTATTTTCAACGGTGGAGTTTCTACACACCATAGATTAAGGGTGTGGAGCTCTGCTGTACCTCGAGTTTTAATGCAATTACTACTATTTTCTATTCAATTTAGCTTATTCTTGTTCTAAGATATTCGTTGCACTTCAACCTGATGGATGTGATGATCCGTGACACTCATCATCATCCATCTCTATGAATGCTTGATTGACAACCACTTCCGTTTTACCTTAAACCGAGCGTGTATCTCTTGGATTCCTTAATCAGAGTCTTCGTGGTATAAGCTAGAATTATTGGCGGCCATTCTTGAGAATCTGGAAAGTCTAAACCTTGTCTGTGGTATTCCGAGTAGGATTCAGGGATTGAATGACTGTGACGAGCTTCAAACTCGCGATTGTTGGGCGTTGTGACAGACGCAAAAGAATCAATGGATTCTATTCCGACATGATCAATAACCAACAGATGATTAGCCGTGCTGTGACAAGAGCATTTGGACCATTTTCACTGAGAGGTTGGGAAGTAGCCATTGACAACGGTGATGCCCTACATACAGCTTTCCATAGAAAGGAGTGAGAATGATTGGATGAAAGTAGTAGGAAAGTAGAGATTCAGAAGGAACACAGCATCTTCATGCGCTTATCTAAAATTCCCACTAATGATTTACATAAGTATCTCTATCTTTATTTTATGCTTTATTTATCTTTATATTTTCGAAAATCATTATAACCATTTGAATCCGCCTAACTGAGATTTACAAGATGACCATCGCTTGCTTCATACCAACAATCTCCGTGGGATCCACCCTTACTCACGTAAGGTTTATTACTTGGACGACCCAGTGCACTTGCTGGTTAGTTGTGTGAAGTTGTGAAGAATGTGAGTGAACCATAGTAGTGTGCACCAAGTTTTTGGAGCCATTGCTAAGAATTATTCAAGTTATGAAAAGAGTAAATCACAATTTTGCCTATCCAGCAAAGGGATGAGGCATTTAGAGGGGCGTGGCATGCCAAACCCTGGGCGTGCCACGCTGGTACAAGTTTTAAGAAAGGATGAAGATGAGGAAATGGCCTGGGCGTGCCACTTTGTTTCGAAGGTGTGGCACGCCAGGCTACTTGAGGTTATTAAAATGGCCTGGGCGTGCCACTTTGGCTCGATGGCGTGGCACGCCAGGTTACAAGGGTCAATTGAAATACCCTGGGCGTACCACTTTGGCTCGAAGGTGTGGCACACCAGGAATGTAATGAAGGAGTGCGTACCACTTGGGTAATGAGGCATAGCACGCCAAGACAGAATCAAAGGAAGCGTGACACGCCAGTGAAGCGGCAGTCACACGCTAGCTAGAAGATCACGTTTGTTGAGTTTCTTTTCCCTCCAAATTGTAATTTTCTTTTCACTTTTGTATTTTCCTTTATTTTTCTAGACCTAGAAGTAATATAAATATCCCTTGGAAGTATTAAAAGGGGGATCTCAGTAGTAGGGGGTGAGTGGAAAGTTCTAGTTGGATTCACTTTCACTTTTTACACTTTTTCTCTTCCATCTCTTGTACTTTCTCTCTTATCTATAAGTAGCTAAATTTCATCTCATTGAAAGAGTGAGCTCTATTGTACTTGATAGGTTAATGATAGTGAATTTCTTCTTCTCTTCATCTTCTCTTTGATTTGCTAGAAGGAATTTCGTTTTTCATGCTTAGTGTTCAATCATCTTGGAAAAGAGGTTGAATGCAAAATGGGTTTCATGGGAACCTTGGAAAAGGAAACATGAAACCATGCTAGAAATCCCTTCTCACACTTGAGTAGGATCTGGATTTTGGTGTTTGGATATGGTGACATATAATCCTCCCTCTACTTGGACCTATGATGATGTGTGGTATAATCAGGGACCAAGCATATCTCTCTTTATGAGCAATTAGACCAAGGAATTGGCTATTGATCAAGATCTGAGAGATTGAGTCACCAAGGGATTGGGGCTCAATCAATCATGATTGCCAAGAGGTCAATGAGTTGCATGATTGAAGAGGATATAAGCTGGATTTAATCCAAAGAGACAATATCTCCTTATCTCAATGAATTCCCCTTATTCTTATCTCTCCCATTCTTTTAAAGCTTTCATTTACATTCTGCAAATTCCCATTCCCTATTTACATTCTTGCCATTTCTAATTCTACACTCTATTGCCTTTCTTTATTCATTTGCCATTTATGTTTCTGCCATTTATTATTCTGCAATCACAACTTATTCTATTTAGTTTGACTAATTCACCAATTGATAAAAATTGCTCAAATCTACCAATCTCTGTGGATATGATCCCACTCTACTGTGGGTTATTACTTGACGATAATTTTTGTGTGCTTGCCAAAGAACGGATTCACCATTTTTATTGGGGGGAGTGAATTCAAACTCATCAATAAGTCCAAATGCACCTTCCAGGGACAACACATACCGGGCATGTGACCTAGAAGCATGAGGGACTCCCAGTGGATGAAGGGAGAAAGCAGGACCGCGGGGAATTTGGATTGGCCGCCAATCGTGTTAGGAGTAAAGGGAAGAGGCTGCCAAGCATGCAGCATGGTCTCTGGGCATGTGGTCTTGGCCGCCGGCTGTACCTATTGCGTGCAGTTTTGGCTCCGTTTCTCTTTTCCTTAGGGCACACTTTTGTTCCTTAAGCCACACTTTTGCTGTAATTGTATTTTTCTTGTAAAAAAAGCTTTAATTCTTGCTTATTTTGAGTTTAAAATTTTCTGAAAACACAACAACACTTTTCCAACTTAAAAATATTTGATTATTTATGGAATTCTATTAAAAAACATAAGAAATTTGATTAAAACCTAAGAAAATGAATGAAAAAGAACCCTAAAAATCACTTAAGATGACGTGCGTTCATCTCTATCTTTAACTTGTATACTATAATTCAATCCAGTCATTTTTAATAGAAGTATAACTATGTTAATTACCTACAAATCTGCACCAAGTTTTTGTGGATTTGGATGATCGATGACAAATGTTGACATTTTATATTTGGATATTTTGTTTTTGTTATTTTACTTTTGTGATTGTATTTTGATAAGGTTATAAGATTTTGGTCAATGACATTTCACGTAGCGCTCTAAATTTGGAAGATAATTTTAAATTTATTTATTATTTTAGTATAAAATAAATTTTTTGATTGAACCACACTTGAACTGGTTATACCAATGTACAACAACAAGAACGGTTCGATAGTCGGTCCAATTTTCAGAAGACCAATTACAACTACTTGTCTCATTTAATATCTCTTTGTCGCGATATTTAATTGCTTACTAAACACTACTACACGTCTACACCACAATGGGAGCTTGAAATTGGGATTTAATATTATATTTAGTGATTTTGAATTAAAATTTCAATTTCTTTAACATTTTTAGAAAATAGCGACATAAATTATTGAAAGGATTTACCTAACTTGCATTCTAAAGACAGATACTAAGATGATAAATTAATTTTTTTTAAATATAAAAAGTTTAAATTTTCAATAATTTTTTTCATTTATTAAATAAAAAATATTTAAAACAATCTATTAATAGTAGTGTTATCATGTGCCCTTGGCACATGTTAGCTAAACCTTTGTTATAATTTTTGGAACTTAAGACTAAATCTTTAATAATATTTTTTTTTGTAAAATTATTTTCATTTAATCTTTTAAATTTCATATCTATCTTTCAATATTTTCCTTTAATACTGATGAGCGGATATTTTATACGATTTTTGACATCATTTTTATATAGTTTTTAGTAGTTTTTATTAAGTTTTTATAGGTTTTAGTGTTAAATTCACATTTTTGGATACTACTATGAGTTTTTGTATTTTTGTACAATTTCAGGTATTTTCTGGCTGAAATTGAGGAGTTGGAGCAGAAGTCTAATTTAGAGACAGAGAAAGCACTGTAGATGCTGTCTAGATCTGACCTGCCTGCATTCGAAAGAGCTTTTATGGAGCTACAGATGTCCAAATGGAGCGCTCTCAATAGATATGGAAAGATGACTTCCAGAGATTTCTAGAAATATATAATAGTCCATACTTTGCTTCGGATTAGAAGGCCCAAAACTGGCACCCAATGCCAACTACCTGCCCCCTTCCAAGCATCCAGCGCTCAAAAGTAGAGACCAATGTCCAAACGCCCAGAGAGGACCCCCTTGCTGGCGTTCCACGCCCAAGGAGCCTCATAGCATGTGGATCTCATCAAAGCTCAGCCCAAACACTCACCAAGTGGGCCTCAGAAGTGGATTTTAGCACTAAATAGACTGTTTTATCCTTACTAGTCATCTGTTTAGTATTTAAAGTGTATTTTACATAATCATTAGGAGAAAACTTCAACTTTTACTTCACTTTTACCATCATACACGTTTACTTTGTATCAGTACGAGATTCTAAACGTCTTAAGTTGAGGGGAGGAGCCTGATAAACCACTATTTTATGGTTTATCTTGTGTTTAATTGAGTGATTTTTATCAAGTCTTTACCCACTTATTCATATGATTTGCATGGCTTTACAACTCATTCCTAGTCTTGATCTATGGTTGAAAACTTGCTTCCTAGAAGTCTTTAATTTGTGTATTTTAATTCTTGTTTATACCATTTGATGCCGTGATCCGTGTGTTACGTGTTTCAGGCTTTATAGGGAGGAATGGCTTAGAGGATGGAGAGGAAGCTTGCAAAAAATGGAAGGAACACAAGAAACTAAGGAGATAACCAGCGAGCAGTGACACGCAGAGCCCTGCTGAGTCCTATGAATTAATAAAAGTATTACTGTTTCTTCTTCGATCTGTGTTTGATTTACTTCTAAGATGTGTATCCGATCTTCATGGTGGTGAATAGGATGATCTAACAAATTAGCTCTATTCATCACATTAAGATGAACGTGCATGACAAACACCCGTGTCTACTTGGGTTCGTGTGAATACTTGGCAGGAAAGCACGAGCCAACAACTATATTTATACATCTCTCAGAAGGTTAATCCACGACTTCGTTGGGGACTTCTCGAGACACAAGTTCTGCCGGTTTTCGAGGAGATTAAGGTCTCCGTGGTATAGGCTAGAATCCATAGAAGCAGTATTCTCTGATCCGGAAGATTAGATCTTGTCTGTGGCGTTTTGAGTAGGATCACCAAGAGAATGAACTGCTAGAGCTTCACCCTCCATCAGATTGAATGATCACGGGAAATGATGTTTGATCTGTAGCAGAAGAGATCAATGACCACGGGCAATGGCTTTGATCACATACAGTCTGCCATAGAAGAAGATCATTCACAAGCAAAGAAGACAGTATTACTAGAGTTCATTAAGAAAGACAAAGCAACTCCAATCCTTAACCCTATTCCTATCAGTATTTTCTATCCCTTTTACTTTCATAGTTTCATGATCATCATATTTCAACAACCTTCTAATCTGCCTAGCTAAGATCTGCAAGATAACCATAGCTTGCTTCAAACCACAATCCTTGTGGGATCGACCCTGACTCGCTCAGGTATTACTTAGACAACCCAGTGCACTTGCTAGTGCTGCTGTACGAAAGTGTTAGGTTCATGCGCACCAAGTTTTTGGCGTCGTTGCTGGGGATTGTTGAGTTTAGACAAACTCAAGGATTGTCTTGCTCCCTATATCAGGTACCTTATTTTACTTTATTTGAGTATTTTATTTTTATTTTCTTCTTCATTTTAATTTTCAAAAAATCTAAAAACCTTTTTCAAAAATATTTTTCTTTTTTTTGTTTAATCTTTGTTTTTTGTTTGAGTCTTGTGTTCTTGTTGAGTCTTTTAATTTTAATTTTACTTTTCTTTTTTTTTAGAAAATTCTGAAAAGTTTTTCAAAAATAGTTTTTACTTTCTTTGTTCAATTGGTTAGAGCGTTGTGCTTATGTTCTTGGTAACTGTTGTTCTTTTGAGTCTTTCTTTCAAAAAAATTTCAAAAATAATTTTTCTTTATTTAAATCTTGTGTCAAATTTTTAAGTTTGGTGTCTTCTTATTATTTTTCTTTTGTTTTTCGAAAATTGTGTTTTGGTTTTCTAAAAATTTTAAGTTTGGTGTCCTTTTTATGTTCTTGAGTTCTTTGAGTCTTTAAGTTTTGTTCTTTGTGTTCTTGTTAGTCTTCAAGGTGTTCTTAAGTCTTTGTGCATTTTGATTTTAAAATTTTTAAGTTTGGTGTCCCTTGGTGTTTCCCTCCAAAATTTTCTGAAAATAAGGGGTACTAGATATAAAAATTTTATGTTTTGTGTCTTTTTTGTCTTTTTCTCTTTCATTATTAAATTCAAAATAAAAAATATATCTTTTTATTTAATTTAACATTATTTTCAAAAATTTTAAATTAAAAATTCAGATTTTAATTTCAAAATTTTATCTTATCATATCTTAGTTGTCAAGTTTTCAAAAAAATAAATTAAATTTTTTAAAAATAAAAATCTTATCTTTTTCAAAATCTTAAATATCTTTTTCAAAATTTAAAATTCTTATCTTATCTTTTTCAAATTTCAAATTTTAAAATTAAATCTTTTTCAAAATCAAATTTCAAAATCTTATCTTTTTAAAATCTTTTTCAAATCTTTTTAGTTTCTTATCTTATCTTTTCTGACTTCCAATTTTAAAATAAAATCTTTTTCAAATCATTTTAATTTCTTATCTTATCTTCTTCTAAATTCAAATTTTAATTTCAATTCTTTTCTTATCTTATCTTCTATTTTATTTTAAATTCAAATCTTTTCTTAATTAATATCTTATCTTCTCTCTCTTCTTTTTCAAAACTACCTAACTAACTCTTCTCTTTCTTAATTTTCGAAAACTATCTCTCTTCTTTTTCAAAACTTCCTAACTAACTCTTCTACTCTTAATTTTCGAAAATAATATCTTCTTCTCTCTCTTCTTTTTCAAAACTACCAAACCAATTCTCATCTCTCTTAATTTTCAAAAACTTATTCCTCTTCTCTCTCTTCTATTTTCGAAAATTTAACATTTAAATTTTTAATTCTTTTTAAATTAATCAACTAATTTTCAGAAACTATTAGATAAATAAAATAAAAACAAAAATATTTAATTCTTATTTACTTTTTTTATTTATACATCTTCTCATCTCTACTCATATTATTCAAATTTTTCTTGTCTCTTATCTTCCATCTTCACTTCTATACTCTTCTTCTTTCTTCACATCTCACTAGGAGCTTCTTGCCAATTGGCACAAAAATCTTTCTTGTGATTTCCTTTCTTTCTATCTTCTTCTTCTTTCTTCATATCTCACTCTAAGGAGAAGCTTATTGCCTATTGGCATAGAAAGTCTTCTTCTTTTCTTTCTTTTCCTTTTCTTCTTGTTTATGACCAAGAACAGGGATAAAGAACCCCTCTTGACTCATAATCCTGAACTTGAGAAGACTTTAAGAAGGCGTTTACAACAAGCTAAAGCATAACACTCTGGAAAAGACCTTTTAGAAAGTTTTGAATAAGAAAAGGAGGACATGGCCAAACCTCAAGAGGAGCCAAGAAAGGTCCTTGGTGACTTCACCATGCCTACCTCTGACTTTTATGGCAAAAGCATTGATGTACCTGCTATTGGAGCTAACAATTTTGAGCTTAAGCCTCAGTTAGTCTCTCTTCTACAGCTGAACTGTAAGTTCCATGGACTTCCAATGGAAGATCCACATAAGTTTTTAGCTGAGTTCTTGCTAATCTGTGATACTATAAAAATCAATGTAGTAAATCCTGAGGTTTATAAGCTTATGCTCTTTTCCTTTGCAGTAAGAGATATAGCTAAGACATGGTTGGAAGCCTAACCTAGAGAGAGTCTTGACTCTTGGGAAAAGCTGGTTAATGCTTTTCTGGCTAAATTCTTTCCTCCTCAAAGGATGAGCAAGATTAGAGTGGATATTCAAACCTTCAGACAAAGAGAATGTGAATCCCTCTATAAAGCTTGGGAAAGATACAAGCAACTGGTCAGGAGATGTCCTCCTGACATGCTCTCAGAATGGTCCATCATAGGCGTGTTCTATGATGGTTTGTCTGAGATATCCAAAATTTCATTGGACAGCTCTGCAGGTGGATCTCTCCACTTGAAGAAAATGCCTGCAGAAGCTAGAGAATGTATTGAGATGATTGCTAACAACCAGTTCATGTATACTTCTGAGAGGAATCCTATAAATCATGGAACCCCTCAGAAGAAATGAGTTCATGAAGTTGAGACTTAGTACACGAAATTGTGATCATCAACAATGGTGCCAATAGACTTGGAGCTCTCAAACGTGAATCACACTTTGTCATAACTTCGCACAACTGACCAGCAAGTGCACTGGGTCGTCCAAGTAATACCTTACGTGAGTAAAGGTCGATCCCACGGAGATTGTTGGTATGAAGCAAGCTATGGTCATCTTGTAAATCTCAGTCAGGCGGATTCAAATGGTTATAATGGTTTTCGAAAATAAAGATGAATAAAGCATAAAATAAAGATAGAGATACTTATGTAATTCAATGGTGGGAATTACAGATAAGTGCATAGATATGCTTTGTTCCTGTTGAATCTCCGCTTTCCTACTGCTTTCATCCAATCCTTCATACTCCTTTCCATGGCAAGCTGTATGTAGGGCATCACCGTTGTCAATGGCTACTTCACATCCTCTCAGTGAAAATGGTCCAAATGCTCTGTCACAGCACGGCTAATCATCTATCGGTTCTCGATCATGTCGGAATAGAATCCATTAATTCTTTTGCGTCTATCACTATGCCCAACAATTGCGAGTTTGAAGCTCGTCACAGTCATTCAATCCCTGAATCCTAATCGGAATACCACAGACAAGGTTTAGACTTTTTGGATTCTCAAGAATGGCCGCCAATAATTCTAGCTTATACCACGAAGACTCTGATTAAGGAATCTAAGAGATACTCGCTCGTTCTAAGGTAGAACGGAAGTGGTTGTCAGTCACGCGTTCATAGGTGAGAATGATGATGAGTGTCACGGATCATCACATTCATCATGTTGATGTGCAGCGAATATCTTAGAATAAGAATAAGCATATTTGAATAGAAAATAGTAGTAATTGCATTAATACTCGAGGTACAGCAGAGCTCCACACCTTGATCTATGGTATGTAGAAACTCCACCGTTGAAAATACATAAGTGATGGTCCAGGCATGGCCGAATGGCCAGCCTTCCCAAAGGACATATGAATTCGAAATCTGGGAAAAAAGACCCCTAGTACAATAGTAAAAAGTTCTATTTATACTAAACTAGTTACTAGGGCTTACAAAAATAAGTCTTAGTGCAAAAATCCACTTTTGGGGCCCACTTTGGTGTGTGCTTGGGCTGAGCTTGAGCTTTACACGTGCAGAGGCTTCTCTTGGGGTTAAACGCCAAGTTGTAACATGTTTTTGGCATTTAACTCTGGTTTGTGACGTGTTTCTAGCGTTTTACTCCAGAATGCAGCATGGAACTGGCGTTGGACGCCAGTTTGTGTTGTCTAAACTCGAATAAAGTATAGACTATTATATTTTGCTGGAAAGTCCTGGATGTCTACTTTCTAACGGAGTTGAGAACGTGCCATTTGGAATTCTGTAGATCCAGAAAATCCATTTCGAGTGCAGGGAGGTCAGAATCCAACAGCATCAGCAGTCCTTTTTCAGCCTGAATCAGATTTTTGCTCAGGCCCCTCAATTTCAGACAGAAAAACACACAAACTCATAGTAAAGTCCAGAAATGTGAATTTTGCATAAAAACTAATAAAAACATCCCTAAAAGTAGCTAGATCCTACTAAAAACTACCTAAAAATAATGCCAAAAAGCGTATAAATTATCCACTCATCACAACACCAAACTTAAATTGTTGCTTGTCCCCAAGCAACTGAAAATCAAATAGGATAAAAAGCAGAAAATATACTATAAATCTCAAAATATCAGTGAATATTAGTTCAAACTATATGAGCGGGACTTGTAGCTTTTTGCTTCGGAACATTTTTGGCATCTGACTTTATCCTTTGAGGTTTAGAATGATTGGTGATGAGAAGTCATCATATACTTATTTTTCTATGCTTTTTCATACAAGAAATTGATGATTTATGCTTAAATATTGAATGCTTTTGTGCTTAAATGATATATTTTCTTGATCTTTTAATTTTATAAATCTTGTAGAAAAAAAGAAGAAAAAGAAGCAAAGAAGCACAAAATAAGCTAAAAAGGAGAAAAAAAGAGCTTTGGGGAACACTTGAAGTTGGAGCACACTTTGGAGCCTTAGGCCACACTTTTAAAAGCGTGGCCCATGACCAAATTAAAGGAGGAAGCAACCAGCACGCACATTGCCCTGCTCTTGCCAAGGGCATGGTAATATCATGATGAAACAAAGTGAGGTTGGAAGCAAATTTTCGCTAAGTTAAAATCTGGGCCAGCATGACCATGCCTACTTCAAAGGGCTATAACTTGAGCTACAAACGTCCAATTGATGTGCTTTCAGTTGCGTTGGAAAGCTGACATTCAGAGCTTTCCAACGATATATAGCAATCCATATTTGGAGTACAATTGAGGCATGAGTGAAAGGCATCTTTAAGGGCCAAAAATAAGCAAAAATAAATCAAAGTGCTTCCACCAAGGTTCGAAGCTGGAGCCTCACTCCAAAGCAAAGTAGCGCTCATTATTCTACTCTGCCCTCTTGGAGAGCAGGGCATTGTCGTGCTTCTCTTCATGAAAATTCAAGAAAAAATTGTAGCAACTTCCTCCACCAAGTTTCTACCCAAGGATCTCTAGGAAGCCAAGCCTTATGCGTGAATTAGGTGCCAAGAAGAAAAAGCCAAGCAATGCACTCCATGGGATTCCAACTTGGCACTCCCCTTGGAAAGCTTTGCGCTGCCCACAAGGAGAGCAGAGCAACATTCCTTGGTGCATGGCACGCATGCTTGGACGCACACAAAGGAGCTTGGGCGTGCGCATCACAGCACGGGCAGAGGCAGGGCGCGCACAAGACATTGCAGCCCCGCTCTCCACAAGGGCAGGGCAATCCCCTGGTGCCCCTCCCACACTTGGCACGCAACATGCATCCCCACATAAAGCTTCACTGCTCTGCCCTCCGCAAGAGCAGAGCAGCCTCCTGGTAGCAACATGTGGGCCAAAATCAACCAAAATTCAATTAAGAATTCATTTTAATTCAATTCTCCACCAAATCAAAAAGCCCACTCAACATGACTCAAAGGCACACAGAGAAGCTAGATTAGGAATTTCATTTTATGAATTTGTTTTTAATTTCAATTTCATTTTGTTTTCATTTTGTAAAAAGCCTATATAAAGGCATCACTCTCATTTCAGAAGGAAAGCTCGATTAGGGAGGCTAGCTCCACTAGGGAGCATTAGTAGTAGAGAGCTCTCTCATTTAATTTTCATTTCTATCTTGAATCTTGGATTGAGATTTGAAAGAATTCTGTTTCATTCTTGATCTAAGATTGCTCTTTGTTGATTTTCTGCATAATTCAGTGAATTGGGTTTTGGATCCAAGTTTTTCTCTACGGCTTTCATCTTTCTTTCTTCTTCAATCTGCTTTCTACTTTGATCAACGAAGGAATTGAGATCTAGACTTGTTTTCTAGTCTCTTTGATTCCCTGAGATCTTCAATTTTATTTTACAATTGAGTTGAGTTCTTGGCTGCTCTTCTGTTTTTACTGTTCCATTGGCTTTCAATTTACTTTCAAGCAATTTAATTCTTCTGCACTTGTTCTTCATTTTACATTTCTGTTCATGATCCTAATTTACTTTCCTACAAGTTAAGCTTTTTGCAAGAGTTTCTGAGTTTTGATCTATTACTCTCTTTAATTTCCAGCACCCAACCCCCCTTTACTTTTCATTCAATTTACTTTTCTTGCAATTTAAGTTTCAGCTCTTTTACTTTCTTGCTCTTTAAGTTTTCTGCCCATTTACATTCTGCAACTTTATCATTCCTGCAATTTACTTTCTGTTGATCAACTTCACATAATTCACTTCAATGTTAGCTTGACTAAACTAATCACCCACTAAAGTTGCTTGATCCATCAATCCCTGTGGGATCGACCTCACTCTTGTGAGTTATTACTACTTGATGCGACCCGGTACACTTGCCGGTTGGATTTGTGTGTTGGAAATTCGTTTTTCCATAAAAACACCATCAAGTTTTTGGTGCCGTTGCCGGGGATTGATTAGATCAACAATGATTAAGTGGGTGAGAAGTCTAGATCAAGCATTTTCTTTTTTTTGTTCTCTGTTTTAAAGTTGAAACCAAGGTGTTTGTGTTTTTGCCTCACTAAGCAAAACTCATCTCTGATATGAGTAATTTCAATTTTCATTGGTGTTGTGTTTTACAAAATTCAAATGGAGTTCACCTCATCTTTTAGTCAAACAAACTTCATGGGATATTACCCACCATCATAATATGATTCAAGTCATTATTCTAATGATGGTTGGGATATCACCAAGAAGATACAAATTCTGAGCACTCCAATCCATGGAGATTTGCTTCAGAACCCCAAGATGAGCAAGAGAATTATGAGGGATACCAACCACCACCACAAAATGATTCAAATCATTATCCTCATGGTGGATGGGAGTATCAACAAAGAATGAAGGAGTATAAACAATCAAGTGAAATGAACTATTTCCCAGAGCCACAAAGTGACTCATACTATTATAGCACGTACACAAATGATGGCTGGGAAGGGAAATGCAATGATTCACATTCTAATTATTTAAGGACATTATCACTTGATTATGCTGCCAGAGCATACTTGGAAGAGTGTTCATCATTTGATTATGCCTTAACACAAAATTTCCTCCAAGATCCATACAACTCATCTCACCAACCACAAAATTACTCTCAACCTTCATCTTTTGAGCTAGTAGCTGAGGACCCCCTTCAAAAGTCCAGAGAATTATTGGAAAGACAAGAACAAATTATGGAAGAACAAAAACAACGCTGGACAGAACAAGAATTCCTCCTCAAGAAGATAGAAGGGCATGTAGAGCAAAAGAGGATTCATTCAGGGTCACCAAGTGTTAAGGATGAGGAACAATCTGTGAGTGAAGAAGAGGAAGAAGAGGTTCCTATATCAATTGAAATTTCAATGGAGGAAGAGCAAGATGAGGAGGCTACCGTATCAAATGAACTTTCAATGAAGAATGAGGTGGTTGAAAATGAAACTGCACTTGAGATGACAAGGGAACATGAAGACTCACAACTCTAACAAACTTTCCTGACCTAACAACTCTCAACAATTGAATCTGTGATTGAGAAATATGAAGAGGAGATGAAGAAATGTTGGGAAGATCAACAAACCTCCTCAATGAAAAAGCTATTAAGTTAAATGTTGAGTGCAAGGGAGGAAGTGGAAGAGCAAGAAAGTGAGAAAGACAACCAAAGAATTCCAAACTCAAGTGAAGCAGAGAAGTACATAGAGAAAAAGCTCATGGAACCACCAAGTCAAAAGGCTCTGGATGAATACAAAACTCCAATAATCACACAGCAACCAAGTCTGGAATCCAAAGAAGTGAAGGCAATTGACAAAAACACCAAGAAGAGGATTGTAACCAAGATACCAAGGACAACATTCAAGAAAAGGTCAACTGCAAACAATCCTCCCCCTGATCAAGCAAACAAGCTCAATCAAGCCAATTTCAAAAGAAAGCTTGCTGAAAGGAGACCAAGACAGGGGACAATAGCTGAAACTTCTCCTCCCTTGAAGTCATTCCTCTTAACAAACTGGAAGAAGAGGAAGAAAGTGAAGAACAGGTAGACAGTAGGTACATTTCTTCTCCATGCTTTGTTTAAATTTCAATAAATTGGCATATGATTACATTCTAAGTTTGGTGTTGCCTTGCAACAAATTATTTTCAATCTTTTTGGATGATTGCATCAAATCAAAAATGAAAGTGACACACCAAGATTCTAAGTTTGGTGTACCACTTATTTTTCTATGCAACTCATCCAGCAACATCACTTGTCTGCATAATCATATTGCCTTTGCGTTGTTATTTTTCTTTTGTTTTGACATTTCGTTTGCATTCTCTTTATTTTAGTCACTTTTTTTATGTTTTCTTTTATTAACTTTTTTTGTTAATACATCACCAAGAGATCCTTATTCATGACAAATCTTGGCTTGGTGATTGTATCCAACAAATAACATTTTCTCTTGTTTAGTTTTAGTTCAAATAAATTGGCATATGGTTGCATTCTAAGTTTGGTGTTGCTATGCAACAAAATTTGGTTCCAATGTTTACTAGATACTTGCATCAATTCCAAGTGAGAGTGTCACACTAAGTTTGGTGTGCCACTTATTTTTTTATGCAAAGTATCATGCACACCATCTTATGTTTGCATCACAATGTGTCTGTTTCTCTGTGCCTTGATGGTTACTCTTAATCTTACTTGCTTAAACACATATGCTACTGACATGCTCTTGTGTAAGACATTCATGATCCATTTTAGACCCCACCACCATTGTCCTAACTGTTGCTTAAGGATAAGCAAGCATTCTGAGTTGGTATGGGAAGGAGAAGAATGGGAGGAAAATGACAACATTAGAGAAGATGGACTACAAGGTTGTAAAGTTCCTTTTCCTCTCCTTTGTTTCCAACACTTTAAATTGCATGATTGTCTTTATATTCTCTGTATGCATGTGTGGTATGACTAAGCATAGCTTGAATTTTGATTGAAACATAGTGCTGTGACATTATAACTACCAACTTGAATCCTGTGAATTCAAAAGCAAAAAAAGCATCATGATCATAAACAAACAAGGAATTAAAGAAGAATTTAGCATGTGCATACAAGTATTGGAAAGCTAGTATGATTGATTGTTACTCAATTGCATTGGATTTTATTTAATTGAAGTTTTTCATCTAGTACATTTTGTGAAATCTTTTGAAATCATGAAAACCTTGAAGAAGCAAATACAATTAAAGCAAGAAAAGAAAAAGGGAAAGAATGAGAAAGCTGAAGGCTCTGAGTACCAATGGCAATTTATTTGCTAAGTGCTTGTGGTGTTTATGTATCAAGCCAAATGCTTGAAAACAAAACACTTAGAAGTCAAGGCTAGGCTCAAGTGCAAAAGCACTCCCTCAAAGCTCAAGGCTCTGAGCATCAATGATTAGAGAGTCAAGAAAAGAAAAGAAAAATGAGCTTAATGAAGTCCTCTAATTAAATGCTTGTGGTGCTTATGTATCAAGTGGTAATACTTGAAAACAAAGCATTTAGAAGTCGTAGCTTTGTTATTAACTCATGGGGCAAAGCACCCAAAAGGAGAAGCTAATAAAAAAAATCAAAAGCTTGTTTCAAGGAAGAATTATAAGAAAAGAATTTCATAAAATGAGCTAGATAGAAGCATCAATCATTTACATCTCTTTTGTGATTGTAGCATGCATAGAAAACTAGCTTGCCATGAACATTAACTTACTACTCTTCTTACCTTGGATTGTCAATTTTTATTGCATGATTCTTTTCTTGCTTGGGGACAAGCAAGGTTTAAGTTTGGTGTTGTGATGACAAGTCATCATATACCTATTTTTCTATGCTTTTTCATACAAGAAATTGATGATTTGTGCTTAAATATTGAATGCTTTTGGGCTTAAATGATATATTTTCTTGATCTTTTAATTTTATAAATCTTGTAGGAAATAAGAAGAAAAAGAAGCAAAGAAGCACAAAATAAGCTAAAAAGGAGAAAAAAAGAGCTTTGGGGAACATATTTTAGTTTTAGCACACTTTGGAGTCTTAGGCCACGCTTTTAAAAGCGTGGCCCATGACCAAATTAAAGGAGGAAGCAACCAGCACGCACATTGCCCTGCTCTTGCCAAGGGCATGGCAATATCATGATGAAACAAAGTGAGGTTGGAAGCAAATTTTCGCTAAGTTAAAATCTGGGCCAGCATGACCATGCCTACTTCAAAGGGCTATAACTTGAGTTACAAACGTCCAATTGATGTGCTTCCAGTTGCGTTGGAAAGCTGACATTCAGAGCTTTCCAACGATATATAGCAATCCATATTTGGCGTACAATTGAGGCATGAGTGAAAGGCATCTTTAAGGGCAAAAAATAAGCGAAAATAAATCAAAGTGCTTCCACCAAGGTTCGAAGCTGGAGCCTCACTCCAAAGAAAAGTAGCGCTCATTATTCTGCTCTGCCCTCTTGGAGAGCAGGGCATTGTCGTGCTTCTCTTCATGAAAATTCAAGAAAAAATTGTAGCAACTTCCTCCACCAAGTTTCGACCTAAGGATCTCTAGGAAGCCAAGCCTTATGCGTGAATTAGGTGCCAAGAAGAAAAAGCCAAGCAATGCACTCCATGGGATTCGAACATGGCACTCCCCTTGGAAAGCTTTGCACTGCCCACAAGGAGAGCAGAGCAACATTCCTTGGTGAATGGCACGCATGCTTGGACGCACACAAAGGAGCTTGGGCGTGCGCATCACAGCACGGGCAGGGGCAAGGCGCGCACAAGACACTGCTGCTCCGCTCTCCACAAGGGCAGGGCAATCCCCTGGTGCCCCTCCCACACTTGGCACGCAACATGCATCCCCACATAAAGCTTCACTGCTCTGCCCTCCGCAAGAGCAGAGCAGCCTCCTGGTAGCAACATATGGGCCAAAATCAACCAAAATTCAATTAAGAATTCATTTTAATTCAATTCTCCACCAAATCAAAAAGCCCACTCAACATGACTCAAAGGCACACAGAGAAGCTAGATTAGGAATTTCATTTTATGAATTTGTTTTTAATTTCAATTTCATTTTATTTTCATTTTGTAAAAAGCCTATATAAAGGCATCACTCTCATTTCAGAAGGAAAGCTTGATTAGGGAGGCTAGCTCCACTAGGGAGCATTAGTAGTAGAGAGCTCTCTCCTTTAATTTTCATTTCTATCTTGAATCTTGGATTGAGATTTGAAGGAATTCTGTTTCGTTCTTGATCTAAGATTGCTCTTTGTTGATTTTCTGCATAATTCAGTGAATTGAGTTTTGGATCCAAGTTTTTCTCTACGGCTTTCATCTTTCTTTATCTGCTTTCTACTTTGATCAAGGAAGGAATTGAGATCTAGACTTGTTTTCTAGTCTCTTTGATTCCCTGAGATCTTTAATTTTATTTTACAATTGAGTTGAGTTCTTAGCTGCTCTTCTGTTTTTACTGTTTCATTGGCTTTCAATTTACTTTCAAGCAATTTAATTCTTCTGCACTTGTTCTTCATTTTACATTTCTGTTCATGATCCTAATTTACTTTCCTGCAAGTTAAGCTTTCTGCAAGAGTTTTTGAGTTTTGATCTATTGCTCTCTTTAATTTCCAGGGAAAAAGACAAATAGGTCCCTGACTTTTCAAACTTTTGACAAATACATCCCTGACAAAATTTAAATACAAAAAAGTCCCTGACTTTAACAAACGGAGGACAATTTAGTCCTTCCATCTATTTGCCTCTCATACACCTAATGGAATTGGCTGACGTGGCTGAAACGGTGTCCAGGTGTCCGTTACGGTGCCACGTTGGAAGTGGAAAAAAGTTCAAAGGACAAATAAGTCCTTGACGTCATTTTACAAATAAAGTTCGAAGGACAAATAGGTCCTTGAGAATTTTTTTTTCAAAATTAATAAACTCATTTCCTAAATTCTCTCATCTACCTCTCTCCATTTTTATATTTCTCTCTACTATTTTTACTCTATATATAATTATATTTTATATTAGTAATTTGACAAATCAAAATATGTCATTCGATATTTTTTTACAATTAAAATATTTTAAATGTAAAATTATACACATTAAATTATTTTAAATTTTAGATAATGAATGTTAAAATTAATTACTAATAAAAAATTAGACTTTTTCATATAAAAATAATAACTAAAAATCTTATTATTTAATTTTTTATCTGCAGATATCTTGGTCTTCTTAGTCAGAAACTTTTGTCAACTTACGACTTTTTTGTAAAAGTAGTTTGATTTTATAAATCTTTTGTGTCATGCATAATTTATACTGTTAGAACAAAGTGAACTATAATTTAAAAAAAATATTCTTGTAATATTATTATGCATAAAAATACTAGTTCTAATATAATACACAAATGCACTAATGCTAACTTAATACATGAATGATGCACAAATGAACTAATGCTAATTTGATGCATAAATGAACTAATGCCAACTAATGCCACTGGTATGATGAAAACTGAACTAATACAATTTAACAAATTCTAATATAATACACAAATGCACTAAAACTAAACTAATGCAATTTAAAAAAAAAGAGTAGAAACATAACAAGCCCAATTTCTACAATTTGAATACAAATAATTTAAATTGTAGAATAAAACAAGTTAACTAGATTTCAAAATACAAGCATAATTTTATTAGAAATTATTTTTAATATGGAAAGAAAATTGGCGTTTTGGTTGAATATTGACATTTAAAGTGTATTACAGTATTATGAAAATTATTCAACACGCCCCCATGTGTTGGCTAAGATGCTGCCACGTGTTCAACATGCCCCCCACGTGTTGGCCAGAATGATGCCACGTGTTCACCACGCCCCCACGTGTTGACTTCCCACAAAAAAAATTCACCCATCTATAATTACACCACATTCTCCCATTTTCAACAAAAACACCAATATTTTTTCCATACAAAAAAAATTAGCCTAATTTTATAAACTAAATTCTCATAATAGAAGCATAATAGAAGTATAATGAAAAAAAAATTCTCAAGGACCTATTTGTCCTTCGAACTTTATTTGTAAAATGACGTCAAGGACTTATTTGTCCTTTGAACTTTTTTCCACTTCCAACGTGGCACCGTAACGGACACCTGTACACCGTTTCAGCCACGTCAGCCAGTTCCGTTAGGTGTATGAGAGGCAAATAGACGGAAGGACTAAATTGTCCTCCGTTTGTTAAAGTCAGGGACTTTTTTGTATTTAAATTTTGTCAGGGATGTATTTGTCAAAAGTTTAAAAAGTCAGGGACCTATCTGTCTTTTTCCCTAATTTCCAGCACCCAACCCCCCTTTACTTTTCATGCAGATTACTTTTCTTGCAATTTAAGTTTCAGCTCTTTTACTTTCTTGCTCTTTAAGTTTTCTGCCCATTTACATTCTGCAACTTTATCATTCCTGCAATTTACTTTCTGTTGATCAACTTCACACAATTCACTTCAATGTTAGCTTGACTAAACTAATCACCCACTAAAGTTGCCTGATCCATCAATCCCTGTGGGATCGACCTCACTCTTGTGAGTTATTACTACTTGATGCGACCCGGTACACTTGCCGGTTGGATTTATGTGTTGGAAATTCGTTTTTCCACAAAAACACCATCAATTGGCATCTCTAGGAATTCAGATTTCAGATAGTGTTATTGATTCTCCTAGTTAAGTATGTTGATTCTTGAACACAGCTACTTTTATTAGTCTTGGCCGTGGCCCTAAGCACTTTGTTTTCCAGTATTACCACCGGATACATAAATGCCACAGACACATGACTGGGTGAACCTTTTTCAGATTGTGACTCAGCTTTGCTAAAGTCCCCAGTTAGAGGTGTCCAGAGCTCTTAAGCACACTCTTTTTGCTTTGGATCACGACTTTAACCACTCAGTCTCAAGCTTTTCACTTGGACCTGCATGCCACAAGCACATGGTTAGGGACAACTTAATTTAGCCACTTAGGCCTGGATTTTATTTCCTTGGGCCCTCCTATCCATTGATGCTCAAAGCCTTGAATCCTTTTTACCCTTGCCTTTTGGTTTTAAGGGCTATTGGCTTTTTCTGTTTGCTTTTTCTTTTTCTTATATATATATATATATATATATATATATATATATATATATATATATATATATATATATATATTTGCAAGCTTTGTTCTTCACAGCTTTTTCTTACTTCAAGAATCAATTTTATGATTTTTCAGATCATCAATAACATTTCTCTTTTTCATCATTCTTTTAAGAGCCAACAATTTTAACATTCATAAAAAACAAGATAAAAAATATGCACTGTTCAAGCATTCATTCAGAGAACAAAAAGTATTATCACCACATCAATATAATTAAACTAATTTCAAGGATGAATTCAAAACTCATGTACTTCTTGTTCTTTTGTATTAAAAACATTTTTCATTTAAGAAAGGTGAAGGATTCATGGAATTATTCATAGCCTTAAGACATAGTTACTAGACATTAATGATCATGTAATAAAGACACAAACATAGACAAACATGAAGCTTAAAAACCGAAAAACAGAGAGATAAGAACAAGGAAGTTAAGGAATGAGTCCACCTTAGTGATGGTGGCACCTTCTCCTTGAAGGACCAATGGTGTTCTTGAGCTCCTCTATGTCTCTTCCTTGCCTTTGTTGCTCCTCCCTCATAGCTCTTTGATCTTCTCTAATCTCATTGAGAATGATGGAGTGTTCTTGGTGTTCCACCCTTAATTGGTTCATGTCATGACTCAATCCTTCTAGAGAAGTGTTGAGTTCTTCCCAATAGTTGTTTAGAGGAAAATGCATCCCTTGAGGCATCTCAGGGATTTCTTGATGATGAGCTTCCTCATGTGTCTCTTGAGATCCATGAATGGGCTCTCTTGTTTGCTCCATCCTCTTCTTAGTAATGGGCTTGTCCTCTTCAATGAGGATGTCTCCTTCTATGACAACTCCAGCTAAGTAGCATAGATGGCAAATGAGATGAGGAAAAGCTAGCCTTGCCAAGGTGGAGGGCTTTTCGGCTACTCTGTAGAGTTCTAGAGAGATGACTTCATGAACTTCTACTTCCTCTCCAATCATGATGCTATGGATCATGATGGCCCGATCCACAGTTACTTCAGATCGGTTGCTAGTGGGGATGATGGAGCGTTGGATAAACTCCAACCATCCTCTAGCCACAGGCTTAAGGTACAGTCTTCTCAATTGAACCGGCTTGCCTTTTGAGTCTCTTTTCTATTGAGCTCCTTCCACACATATGTCCATGAGAACTTGGTCCAACCTTTGATTAAAGTTGACCCTTCTAGTGTAGGGGTGTGCATCTTCTTGCATCATAGGCAAGTTGAATGCCAACCTTACGTTCTCCAGACTGAAATCTAACCATTTCCCCCGAACCATTGTAAGATAGTTCTTTGGATTCGGGTTCATACTTTGATCATGGTTCCTAGTGATCCATGAATTGGCATAGAACTCTTGAACCATTAAGATTTTGACTTGTTGAATGGGGTTGGTAAGAACTTCCCAACCTCTTCTTTGGATCTCATGTCGGATCTTCGGATACTCATTTTCTTTGAGCATGAAAGGGACCTCAGGGATCACCTTCTTCTTGACCATAACTTCATAGAAGTGGTCTTGATGGGCTTTTGAGATGAATCTCTCCATCTCCCACGACTCGGAGGTAGAAGCTTTTGTCTTCCCTTTCCTCTTTCTAGAGGTTTCTCCGGCCTTATGTGCCATCAATGTTTATGGAAAAACAAAAAAGCTATGCTTTTACCACACCAAACATAGAATGTTGCTCATCCTCAAGCAAAAGAAGAAAGAATAGAAGAAGAAGAAGAAGATATGGAGGAGAGGGAGAGAGATGTGTATTCGGCTAAGAGGGAGAAGAGAGGGTTGTGTTTTGTGAAAATGAAGAAGTGTGGAGGGGTATATATAGTGCAGGGAGAGGGGTTAGGTTCGGTCATATAGGGTGGGTTTGGGAGGGAAAGAGATTTTGAATTTGAAGGTAAGTGGGGTTTATGGGGAAGAGTGGATGGATGTGAGTGGTGAAGAGGTGATGGGGAAGAGTGATTGAGGTGATTGGTGAATGATGTTTGGGGAAGAGTGTTATGAAAAGGTGTGAGAGAGAGGGAGAAGGTAGGTAGGGATCCTGTGTGGTCCACAAATCCTGAGGTGATCCTGTGGGGTCCACAGATCCTGAGGTGTCAAGGATTTCTCATCCCTGCACCCTTTAGGCGTGTAAAACGCCCTCTATATGCAATCCTGGCGTTTAACGCCAGACTGAAGCTTATTTAGTTTTGTCCGAGAGAATTAGCGGCGAAGGATCGAAGCGGCATGGAGATGGTGGACAAGAGACTGGCCAAGGAGAGGCAGAAGATGTTTCGGGTCGGGTCATGTTGGCACACAGTTGGGTTGGACTCGGTTGCTTTCATTCAGGCAATACCTATCTGAAAAGAAGATTGGACTTGTATAGACTAATTTTTTTTACATGGAGACTTATACTTTATAGGTTACAGTAATATGATTTAGTAATATGATTTAGAAAATTAGTTCTTTTTTTAGTAATTTAATTAATTATAGTAATATAATATGAGAAATTAGTAAATTTATAAAATAATTTTATTAATTATAATAATATAATATGAGAAATTAATAATTTTTAGATTAATTTTATTAATTATAGTGATATGTCATAAAAATTTATTAATTATTTAGAGTATTAATTATAGTAAGATACCATCAAAAATTAGTATGTTTTAGATTAATTTTATTAAATTGATAGGTGTTACCGTTGATCTGGGGAATAAATCGAACACAAAAAAATATATGTAGTAAGTTCTAAGGTTTAAATACAAGGATGGATGTATATCAAGAATAAGAAAACGAAAAAAATCCTAACCCTTAAATCTTAAATTAGTAATTTTTAGAGCAACTTAATTAATTATAATTATTGAATCAACCACCTTCAAACGTCTATAAAGAAAAAATACACAAATTATCTGTATGTACTCTCTCAATTTTATCACGTACTCTCTTAGTTTTATTAATAATATATATATAATTAGTGATTTTGTTATATTAATTTTATTAATTATGGTTAAATGATATAGAAAATAATTTAATTAATTATAATAGTAAGATGTTATATGAAATTAGTAATTTTTTAAAATAATTTTGGTTATAGTAATATGATTTAGAAAATAAATTTTTTTAGTAATTTTGTTAATTATAGTAATATAATCTGAAAAATTAGTAAATTTATAAAATAATTTTATTAGTTATTGTAATATGTCATAAAAAATTATTAATTATTTAAAGTATTAACTATAGTAAAATGCTATAAAAAATTAATATTTTTTAGATTATTTTTATTAAATTGACTAGCATTATTGCTAATTTAGGGAATAAATCGAAAATAGAAAAAATATACGTAGTAAGTTCTAACGATCAAATGATAGGATGGACATATATCAAGTATAATAAGAAAAAAAATTCTTAAACCCTAAACTTTAAATTAGTAATTTTTAGTGTAACTTGATTAATTATAGTAATATATAAAAAATTAGTAATATATATTAAAAATTAGTGATTTTGTTAAATTTATTTTAGTAATTATAGTAATATGTCATAAAAATTTATTAATTATTTAGAGTATTAATTATAATAATAAGATGCTGTAAAAATTAGTATTTTTTAGATTAATTTTATTAAATTGATTGGTGTTACCATTAATTTGAAGAATAAATAAAAAAAAATATGCTACTAAGTTTTAAGGTTTAGATGAAAGAATGGACGAATATAAAGAATAAAAAAAAACCTTAATCCTAAACCATAAATCATAAATCCTGAAAACTAAATTAGTAATTTTTAAAATAACTTGATTAATTATAATATATATATATATATATATATATAAAAATTAGTGATTTTGTTACACTAATTTTATTAATTATGTAGTAAGATGTTATGTGAAATTAGTAATTTTTTAGAATAACTTTTTAGGTTATAGTAATATAATTTAGAAAATTAGAATTTTTTATTAATTTTATTAAATTGATAGGTGTTATCATTGATTTGGGGAATAAATCGAAAATGATAAAAGGATTAGATAGACAATGATTTTTGTGAACAATATGAATAATAGGCTCTAAAATTGGCCCAATAATGTAAAAATGCACTACACTCCCAAATTACCCCATCTAAATCTTAATATTAGGATAATCATCCACACATGTAGTGAATTGAACATCCAATATATCCGTTATTCACATTATTTAGTTTTTTTATTGTCTATCTATACTTTTTCATAATAAAAACGTATGTAGTAAATTCTAATGCTCAAATGAAAGAATGCACATATATCAAGGATAAAAAAATTTTAAAATTTTAAATCCTAAGCCTAAATGTTAGATCCTAAATTTGTAATTTTTTAGAGTAACTTGATTAATTATATAATATATATATATATATATATAGTAATTTTGTAATATTAATTTTAATTTATTAATTATAGTTAAATGATATGGAGAATAATTATATTATTATATAGAAAGATGTAGTAAATTAATATGTAGTAAATTCTAAAGTTCAAAAAAGATTGACGCATATCAAGGATAAGAAGAAAAAAAAATCTTAAACCCTAAATCCTAAACTCTAAATTATAAACCCTAAATAATTAATAAAATATTAATCTTTTATAGCATCTTAATTAATGAAAAATTATTTTTTTACAACATCTTACTGTGATTAATTCTCTAAATAATTAATAATTTTTCATGACATATCACTATAATTAATAAAAGTAATCTAACATAATTATTAATTTCTCATTAATAAAATTACTCAAAACAATAATTAATTTCTTAAATTATGTTACTATAACTTATAAAATTATTCTAAAAAATTATTAATTTTCCATGATATTTTACTATAATTAATAAAATTATTCTCTATATTATTTAACTATAATAAATAAAATTAGTCTAAAAAAAACTAATTTTCCACTATAGTTAATAAAATGAATATAACAAATGGAATCTGCCCATTTGCTATTGGAAGGGTGGGAGGCATTTTGGCTGGTTTCCATTGTGATAACCCACCACATTCTCCCCTGTTCGGTGATGTTCGTCAAAGAGTTGAATCACGCAACGCATTTTATGGTTTCATTAGAATTGCTTCGGAATTTTAAACTCTGGGATTAGCAGTGATTTGAAATTAAAACTGTATTTGTATATATTTTGGTCGTTCTGATGTTAGAACAGTAATTTGAATCTGAAATCTTGTTTGATTTTGGGTATTGGAATTTTTAGGGATTTTAAGAAATTGGAGTAATATGGATTGTATTGAACATTTTTTCTGAAGCAGATTCTGGTGAGTATAGTGGTCAATTAGTAGAAAATAGAGGTTTTTATGGAGACGTGAGATGCTATAAGCAAGCTTCCCCTCCAAGGTGTGGTGGTAGATCAAGGAATACTAGTTCTTGCGGTAGAAGGTTGTTAAGACGAAAGCAAGGAGTGTGGGCAGTGGACTTTGGGCATGCCAGAGAAGACGATGCCGAAGCCACCATGTATGAGTAGGGAGGAGAAGGAGTTGGTAGCGCAATGAAAGAGCCAGTATGAGAGGCAGTGGAAAGGTTTGAGTCGTTGTTGGCGGTGGAGATAATAAAAGGGACGGCTTGCGACGGCGGAGGAAGAAGTGGAAGAGAACCAGGTGGAGGAGGAGGGAGGCGGCGGTAATAGTTAACTAATTTAAACAACTAAACTAAATATATTCATTTAAAAAATTAATAAATAACCCCTCTATTTTCTATGTAATTGCAAACAAGACTCCACTAAAATGAACATTTTTATTTTGCGCCTACTTGGCTTATCAGTGCGCTAAACAACTTTTTGGCGTTTTGGTGCGCAAACATATATTTATCTGGATGAAGAAGTTGATGTGTAGAAGCAGAAGTGATGTGAATACAGGGAATAGTTGTGGTTAGGGGCATTCAAAACCGATCCGGACAGAAACTAAACCGGCAAACTGAACCAAAAAACCGATTCAGGTAATGTCTTGCTATTATAGCCTTTTATCATTTATACCTACTATTTGGATTTTCTCATTGGTGTTGATTTGTTGTTACTTGCTGTTGATTTGTGGATTTGTTGCTAAGTTTTGTTGATTTATAGCCTTTTTTCCACGTTAATACTTACATACAAATGCATTGTTGATTTGTTGCTACTTGCTGTTGTTGGCTTGGTGTTTAATGGTTCATTTTATTGTTGGTTAATGGTTCAATATATTGGAAATGTCCTGCTTGCTGCCTTGCTGGTTACTGTTTAGTGGTTCATCTTATTGTTATTTAATGGTTCATTATATTGAAAATCTCCTGCTTGTTGCCTTGCTGGTTGCTGTTTAATGGTTCATTTTATTGTTGGTAATTTGGTATTACTGGTTATTGAATTATTGCTGGATGCTGGTTATTGATTTATTGTTGAATGTTGATAACTTGGTAATTGGTATTGCTGGATTGTTGGTTATTGATTTGTTGTGCAGTTTATTGTTGGTTATTAATTTATTTGTTGTTGTGTTTCTGGCCTTAATTTATTGTATTTATTTATGTAGTTTGACGTCAGTTCAAGTGAGAATATGGGCGAATCCGGATTGCCGCCAGTTCCTCTTCCGAATGAATCAACAAGCATCAGATCTCCGACTGCATTGCCTCCTGTCCCAGCTCCTCATCGAAACATAAGGAAGCTTGCTAGTAGAGGTCGAGGGAAAAGGCGGGCTGTTGAAGAAGCTCCTGTTGATGACTCTGCTGAAACTGAGGCCGACAAAGGTAAGAGAAAACCTTGTAGACCTAGGTCTTGGACATAAAAATGTAATTGGTGTGGGGCTAGTTATTCTTCTGATACACATAAAAATGGCACTAGTAACATGAAAAATCACTTATTGTCACAATGCAAAAAATTTTCGAAGGAAGCATTAGATCTTACCCAAAAGATTTTTTGTTTTCAAGATGTGATAAAGGATGATAGGAAAGGGATATGTAGTTCACTTTCTGCCGTGTCATTTGATGTTGATCGTTGTAGACAAGCGCTTGCTAGAATGATTATTGTGGATGAATTACCTTTTTCGCATGTTGACGGGGAGGGTTTTCGTTATTATACGAGTTGTTTGCAACCCAAGTTTCCAATTCCTGGAAGGCTCACAGTTGCTAGGAATTGTTGGAAGCTTTATTTGAATGAAAAAATTAAGTTGAAGTCTGTTTTCTCTCAACTAAATCAAAATGTTTATTTGACAACTGATTGTTGGTCATCTGTGCAAAACTTGAACTATCTTTGCCTTACTGCTCATTATATTGATGCTAATTGGAAACTGCAAAAAAGAATCTTGAATTTTTGTGCTATCAAGAATCACAAGGGAAAAATAATTGGTAGGAAGATTGAGAGATGTTTGTTGAGCTGGGGAATATCCCGAGATTTTTATATCACTGTTGATAATGCTAGTTCAAATGATGTTGCACTTTCTTAGTTGAAAAATAGAATGGAGGATTAGAACTCACATCCATTAAGGGGAGAGTTTTTACATGTTAGATGTTGTGCTCATATTTTAAATCTCGTTGTGAATGATGGGTTGAGAGAAATGCATGAGTCAATTTTAAAGATTAGAAATGCAGTTCGGCATGTGCGTGCATCACCGGGTCGTACTGAGAGGTTTAAAACTATGATTAAGGAAGCTAGAATTCTGGAAAAAGGCACTGTCCATTTAGATGTTCCTACCAGGTGAAACTCTACCTTTTTAACGCTTGAAAGTGCTTTGAAGTTTCAAAAGGCATTTAAACGATTGGGGGAGAGAGATTCTAAATATGCTATGATGGCTGGTGGGATTCCTAAGTCTGAGGATTGGGAGAATGCAAGGCATTTTGTCAAGTTTTTAAAATATTTTATGAGGTTACTAACAAAGTTTCTGGTTCAACGTTCGTGACATCTTCTCAACACTTTAATGACTTTTGTAAAATATTGTCTACACTTAAGCATTGGATGGGAAGCTTAGATACGGTATTTTCAGGGCATGACTGAGAAAATGAAGTCCAAGTATGATAAGTATTAGGAAAATATAAAAAACACAAACATGATAATTTTCATTGCAATTGTTCTTGATCCTAGGTATACGCTTCAATTGATTAAGTGAAGTTTTGAAAAGTTGTATGAAAAAGAAAATGCTGAATTCTTAACTTCAAAGGTGAAGGAGACGCTTTTCAAGGTGTTTGATAGCTATAGGCTGTTTGGTGGTAACTATCAAAGATCTACTCGGCAAGATCCTCCTGAAATTAGCACACAAGAGCTTGAGGCACATGAAACTTCTTTTGCTATGAAATTTTAGAAGGAAATGCAATTCAATGAGAGAGTTAACAAGAATGAGGTGGAGTTATATCTTATGGAGGCATTAGAGAAGAGTGGCATGCAATTTGACATTCTAAATTGGTGGAAAGTGAATTCCACTAAATATCCAATTCTTGGGCAGATTGCAAGAGATGTCTTAGCCATGCCAGTTTCCACAGTTGCTTCAGAATCGACATTTAGTACTGGAGGAAAGGTGTTGGATAATTATAGGAGTTCTCTAACTCCGATGACAGCTGAAGCGTTAATTTGTACACAAAATTGGCTCAGAAACTCTCCAAAACTTGTCCTTGAGGAACTCATCGAGGAATTGGAGAAGTTGGAATTAGGTATGGTTAAGTTTCTACTTATAATTTTTTTATTTTAATATAGTTTTTATTAATATATATTATTTGTTATGATTGCTTCTTGTTTATTATATTTTGTAGAAGTTGCACTCACTCGTGATCCTAATGAAGAAGATTCTGGTGTTGAGTCTAATTGAGTACATCTTGTTATGGTAGGAATTGTTCTCCTTATATTTATTATTATTATTGTTGTTGTTGTTTTTATTTCAGGTTGGTTTGCATTAAGAAGTTTAGCTATTTTGTTGGAGAAGACACCATAACTTTGCTATTAGTTTAATGACAATTTATTTTTATTTTCAGTTGTGTTGACTGTTGAATTATTAAACTTCTTTAATTGTCGTATTTGAATTCTGTTGTGGTTAAATTTCATTAAATTAAGACTTTGTTAGCTATTGTGTATTTCTGTTTGTCGATTTCAACGTTATGACTTTGCATAATAGTATGGTAGTAATTTTTTTGAATTGATAGAAAATCAAACAAACCGAATTGATTTGGTTTGGTTCGGATGGTCTTGACAAAAAAACCAAACCAAATTGAATCATAACTTAATTAAACGATCGGATCGAATGACTTTTTCCTAAAAAACCGAACCAAACTGCACCGCGAACACCCATAGCTGTAGTAGGATACTAGGATGAAGGGAGAAGGGAGAACCGAACAATAATAAAGAGAGCCTTGTGTAGTGGTAGCCTTGTCAGCACTCAGCAGTCAAATATTGAGGGCTGAGACAAAAACGTAGAGTATATAATTAGCTAATTACGGATTTGCGGTAACATTTAAAACATGGTTTACAATCGCAGGTTGCCCCCCAGAAATGTGTTGACAGGAGGGACTACGTTGAGACTTGGCAACTGGGCTCAATAACCGCTGGCATCCTAATCCTAATTAGTTACTAATGACCGTAATCTGTAGTTGAGAAAGTGATTTTGTGTATTAGTATAGCAGTAGTCAGTATTTTGTTTTATGGAAGCAGCCTACCTAGCCGGCTAGCCCCCTCCTGGCTCTACAATCTACATACAGATTACAGAATACAGAATTTTAAATATTTGTTGTGTTTTGTATTGTCTCCCCCACCTCCACTCCGGAACATTATTCTATAGTAATTCGTTTACCATTCACCAATCAGTCTCTTCTCTGCTCTGCTCTTATAACCTGGATACTTTAACCTTTTCTATTAGACTAGATTTGAATCTCCACGGCATTCTCTCTTTCTTTCTCTCTGTCTCTCTTCCCCCAAATGTTGTAGCTACAACACTCGCATTCCTCAAACTCTGGTCTCTCCGTCTTGAACCAAAACTAACGTGATGGATCACAAGTCCTTGTTACAGGAGCTTCTGAAAGAAGAGCAAGAGCCTTTCCTACTAAACAAGTACATTTCCGATAGGAGAACCCACATGAAGACCACCACTACTACTCTCGTCTACAGCAAACAACGCAGCACAACTTTCCCACTCAATCTCTGCAAGAACGCATGCTTCTCCACCTCCACTACCACCACCACCAAATCCCCTCTCTTGGAACTCCCATCGCCCAATAATAACAAGAAGCCCATATTCCTTCACATTCCTTCTCGAACCGCCGCGCTTCTTCTCGAAGCCGCTCTCAGGATCCACAAACACAAAAAGACCAATCACGGCTTCGGCCTATTGGGCTCCTTCTTCAGGAGACTAAAGCAGAACCGCCGCAAGCACAAGCTCAAGGTGAGCTCCCTCAAAGATCGAGAAAATGTGATTAATAGATCCTACGAGTTGGGGTTTCGATGTTCATACTATGTTTGGTCAGAGAGCAACGATGATGAGTCTCTCGACATGGAAACCTCAAGTAGCACTAGTACCAACTTTGATGACCACCACCACCACCATATTATTCACAATGGAGGATTCTGTGAAAGCCCATTCCGTTTTGTTCTTCAAAAGAGCCCCTACTCCTCCTCCGGCCTCAACACGCCGGAGCTACCTTCACCTCCGCCCTCATCACCACAAACTCCCCACACTACGCAGGTTCGTTAATCAGTTTTTGTTTTCTGAGTCAACTCGTCTCTCAACCTTACTATATTAATCATTCAGGGGTTTAGTTTATTCTTTGTCGGTAATCTGCTATTTCCTTTAAGATTTAGCTCCATGGACCGTGTTGTTATTATTATTATTATTATGCTTTTATGATTGTACTTTTCGATTCTTTTTCTGCCACATGCAAATCTTTTCTCCATTTTCTCACTTCAAGTGGACTTTTTTCATAAAACATGACAAACTGTGATTTTTGTTTGCTCTTGCTTGCCGTCATTAGATCCCCACATTCGCGATTAAGCACATAACGGTTCCAAGTTTGTATTGTATTCTTGTTCAATTTGTAAAGAGGGCATCTTGTACCGCAATAAACAGCAAGCATCGTCACTCAATAACATTAATTTGAATATTTCGTTAGAACTGGATGTACCTTCCATATTAATTTATAACATATTTGCTGATGAACATTTTATCTTATCTTAATAGGACAAAGAAAGTAACGGCGGTGAGAGTGTGCATAAATTCCAATCGGGGGAACTAGAAGAAGATAAGGAACAGTGTAGTCCCGTGTCTGTTCTAGACCCACCCTTCGAGGACGATGACGAAGCGCATGGAAACGACGACGAGGACGAAAATGAGGAGCATGGTTTCGATTTGGAGTGCAGCTATGCCATAATGCAGAGTATGTCATAATTTCATTTATTTATTTTTGTACCATTCTCTCTGTTTGTTGTGCCGTCGTTTTCCCTCAACGCCCCATCCCACACGCCTCTTTCATTTGGTGATGGAGAAATGGTGGTGTCACTGTTTTTATTTGTGTTCATTCATTTCATACTCAATTATCTTATCACTGCAGATTAATAATGAAAACTGTGCACCTACTTAATTAGCCTAAGAGCGAAAAATGATTCATCATTCTATGTGATGTGATTGTGTCGATATTGTAACCGCGCTATCTATGTGGGTTCCATTTGGAAGATCACATATGCTAAGCACTCAGAGAGCATTTCCCATTCAATGTGGCTTTGGCGTACTCTTTGTTTTTACAGCTAAGTTGAAAAGTATTTGTGCCATTTTGTAAATAAATTCTAACGTGACCCACATCTTTTCATGTTAGGAAATCTCTCCTAGATTGGGATATACTTGTATTTAGTGCGCTGCATAACATTTGAGCTATCTTAGCCCTTTGGGGTTTCATAAAAGTTGGTCCTTTTTGGTTGTTGCATACCAATTCTTAGTTACAGATCAATTTAACATGGCTATGGTAATTAAACTAGTGGTGGAACCCATTTTATGATCTGTTTCGGGTTTCCCACGCCTTAAATTTCCCACTAATAGCGTCTGAGCCTTAATGCATCTTGAACTCATTGTTTTCCATGTTTTGCATTGTTTGAACATCAATCATATATATTATTTATGATTGATAATTTTTTATTTTGACAGGAACTAAGCAGAATCTATTGTACAAGCTTCGTAGATTCGAGAAACTCGCGGGGCTAGATCCGGTAGAACTCGAGAAAATAATGCTGGATCAAGAAGAGGAGGAGGATGAAACGGTCATGGAAGATGATGGATATGTATACGAGGCCAGTGAAGCATTATCGTGTAAAGAAAATTGCTTGATAGAACAAGTATTTGAAGCTCTCTTTGAGTCATCAAGACTTCAATTCCCAGAAGGCCTTAAGAGACTTGTATCTGATGTCATTGCAGAGGAAGAGAGGGAAATTGAGCGCTTAGAAGATTATAATAATAGGGACATGGTGGTGAGAAAGGTGTGCAAGAGAATGGAGCTTTGGAAACAAGTGGAGTCAAACACAATTGACATGATGATAGAAGAAGATTTTACAAGAGAGGAAAATGGTTGGAAGAAGAAAAATGTGGATCAGATAAGGGACATGGCTGGGGAGCTTGAACTTGCTATCTTTGGATTTCTAGTTGAAGAATTCTCAGAGGAGCTAGAATGTTAAAACCGTGGCCAAATTTTGACGCAGCTGAGCTAATTAAATTGTCCAAGATTTTACCTTATTCTTTCTTTTCTTTTTTCACCACCTTAGAATAGGCTTAGTTAGATATAATCTAAAAAACAAGAGAAGTAAACCCAAGAAGATAATCTGGGTATATGTACATGACTCGTGTATGTAGCAAGTCGTCTTTCTTAATATTTATAATTTTCACACTTAATGTTGATGTTATGTTTATTATTTACTAATTAATATTGGAAGAAGGAATTGTTAGATGTTAGTTGTCGGCGGAGAATAGTATGTAATGAGGATTGAGTACTACTCACTTCACTCAAGAAAGGATCAATTTGACAAGGACCAATCAGTCTAATCTTATGTTATTTTCTTTTTCCAATGCCCCTTTTCTTTTCGTGTTTGGATATGACTTGTCAAGTCAAATTTGCATATTGTTTGTTTCTGGATTTCTTTTACTGATCTCCTTGTTGTGTTAATCAACCCAGATGGATTCTCTTCAGGTTATGCTTTTCCAGTGGCAGTGATCGATCGCTATCGTTTGCAGCTCTTGGTTTGTGTTGTGCTTTCCTGGGCCTATTTTGATTTCTGGGGATGAACGTTGTGAGACTGGGCTCCATCTATCAAGAATTCAACATCCAAAATAGTCAATATTAAAAATATATCGACTAGTATCCTGGCCCAATTGAAGGTGCCTCTTTCTCTATAGAGGTAGGATGTGGACTTTACCACACCTGCTAATAACAAGCTGAGGCAACCTGAAGCTGCTGATATGCAGCTGAATTAATCTTACTGCCTTTTTTCAATGATTATTTTGGCTTGGAATGTAAGAGGTGCAGCCAGCTCAGGTTTCAGGCGCACCTTAAGAGAGATCTGCAATCAAAATAAACCAGATATTGTGATTCTTCTTGAAACAAAAGTTAGTGGTGACAGGGCTAAAACTGTTATCCGAAATCTTGGTTTCAACAATTCGATTATTGAAGAGGCACATGGGTTCTCAGGAGGCATATGAATCTGCTGGAATGATAATAATCTCAATATTACCCCCATGGAAACTGACCAACAGTATATACACACAAAAATCGAAACCCCTAGAAAAGAAGCTTGGTTTATGACAGCTGTGTACGCCAGTCCCCAACCCCAAAATAAAAGTTCACTATGGACGAAGCTGTTAAACATTGCCAACAGAACTCATAGCCCTTGGATTGTCACAGGGGATTTCAACGAGATAAAAGACGCCACAGAGAAAAAGGGAGGTAGTACTATTGATAACAGAGCTTGCAATCGTTTTGCTAACTGGATCAATGACAGTGGTCTTATTGATATAGGTTTTAGTGGAAGTAGATTCACCTGGAAGGGTCCACTTTGGAATGGTCATGAGAGAGTCTTCAAGAGACTCGATCGTGCCCTCTCTAACTCTTCATGGAGACTTCTCCATCATGAGGCAGTGGTCAAGGTCTTGCCGAGAACCAACTCGGACCACCACCCTCTCCTCATTACAGAAAATGATTGCGGAAACCTTAACCACAACAGACCCTTTAGATTTGAGTTAATGTGGACACATCACCCAGATTTTGATTCTTTCCTATTTCAAACATGGAACAACAACATCAACAATAGCCTCCTGAGCTCTCTCCCCAATATTAAACAAGAATTGATCACTTGGAACAAACATATTTTTGGCAATATCTTTAAAGCAAAGAGAAGGATCATGAACAGATTGGGAGGCATACAAAGATGTAATAGCTATGGCCAAAACCCTTTTCTGGACCAGCTCGAAGTCAACCTTAATAAGGAGCTCAATGAAATTCTTGACAAAGAAGAAATGTTCTGGCTTCAAAAATCCAGAGAACAATGGATAGTTGAGGGAGATAGAAACACCCGTTTCTACCACACCAAAACTATCATCAGAAGGAGGAAGAACAAAATCTTAAAGCTGAGGAACCTTAATGGTGAATGGATAGAGGATGATCAAAGCTTAAAAAATCACATAACCAGTTTCTTCCAAAACCTTTATAAAGAAGAGGTAAGCAACTGTCCTTGGGTGTTTGAGTCTATTACTCTACCTAACTTGGATCCCCTTTTTTGCCGGCGTATGGAAGCCCCTCCCACAGTCACAGAAATAAAAAAAGCCCTCTTTAGCATTGGGTCCACCAAAGCTCCCGGAGAAGATGGATTTCCAGCAGCCTTTTTCAAACACAACTAGAATCTTATGAAGAACAAGATTGTGGAGTTCACACAAACCTGTTGGGCAAAACCCACTATCATAAAAGAAACCAATGCAACTCTCCTAGCCCTCATACCCAAAACACATCACCCAGAGTTCATAAATCAATTTAGACCCATCGCACTCTGCAATGTGAAATACAAGATACTTGCTAAAGTTATTGTTCAGAGAATCAAACCCCTCCTGAATGATAGAATATCCCCCCACCAATCTAGTTTCATACCGGGATGGAAGATCCATGACAACATCATCATAGCTAAAGAAGTGATGCATTCAATGAGGAGGATGAGAGGGAAAAAAGGATACATGGCGATAAAAATCGACTTTGAGAAAGCTTATGATAGGATCAATTGGAACTTCATCCAGCAGAGACTCATAGAATTTGGAATTCCTAACAAACTCAGCAGCATAATTATGGAAGGAGTGAGATCAGTTAACTACAATGTGCTTTGGAACAGGAACAAAACTGAGACGTTTTATCCAACAAGGGGAATAAGGCAAGGGGATCCTTTATCCCCATACCTCTTTGTCATCTGTATGGATAAGCTCTCTCAGTACATTGAACAGGGAGTAGATGAGGGGTTTTGGTCCCCGTTTATATTTAGAAAAAATGGTATTAACCTGTCCCATTTAATGTTTGCTGACGATTTGTTACTTTTTGCAGAAGCAACAAATGAACAAATAGAGAACATCAAAGAAACCATGGAAGCATTTTGCAAAGCGGCGAGCTTGAAAATCAACACAGCAAAATCTTCTATAGTTTTTTCAAAAAACACTGATCCAACCACCAGAAGAAATATTTTAAGCCAGACAGAATTCAGAGAAAGCAAAACGCTTGGAAAATACCTTGGAGCCATGTTAAACAACAAGAGAAAGGGAAAGGAAAATTTCAAAACAATGTTAGAAAGAGTGCAAGGAAAATTAAAAGGATGGAAGAGCAAATGCCTCTCCATAGCTGGGCGGATAACCTTTGCACAATCAGTCATAAGCCCGAGCGTGAATTTTGATATGCAACATGGAAAAGTCCCCAAGGTGGTGTGCAATGATATAGAAAAACTACAAAGAAATTTTGTGTGGGGAGACACAGACAACAAAAGAGGTCTTCATGTAGTGAATTGGAAAACTTTGTGCCTCCCAAAACATGAAGGAGGGCTAGGGTTCAGGAAATTAGAACTTATGAATGAGGCTTTTTTGCTAAAGATCATTTGGCAGCTATAAGAACAACCTAATACTCTATGGGCAAAAATTTTACTTCAGAAATACAATAACAGCATTAGTAACAGCTCCACAACTCAATAGATTACCAGAAAATCAGATTCTGACCTATGGAAAGAATTAATGAAGACCTGGCCAACCTTTTTGAAGCATGCTATTTCTTTCATTGGAGATGGGCGCTCAACTTTCTTCTGGACAGACAATTGGGTGGAAGATGGAGGAACCCTGAAAAATTATGCAACTCACACTAATTTAGACATTCACAGCAAAGTAAGAGAATGGGCAGATGATACTAGAGGATGGAATTTAACCAAATTGAGCAGAGCATTACCTGAGGAGACGGTGCAGAAAATCATAGCTCAACCACCTCCAAGAAGCAATGGCAACGAAGACAAGAGGGGCTGGAAGCTATCAGAGGATGGCGACTTCTCTATAGTAGCAACATATAGAGCCCTGGCAAACTGGACAACCCCGTCAAAAACCAAATGGACAATGATATGGAATTGGAAGGGGCCCCAAAAGGCGAAAATCCTAATCTGGAAATTGATGCATGATCGAATTTTCACAAATCAGAGAAGGAGTAGAATATTTGGGGGAAGTGGAGATTGCCCCATCTGCAAAAACCAAATGGAGAGTGCAATTCATACCTTTAGGGATTGCGCGAAGGCTGCCACCATATGGAATCAACTCATTGACCCGAACACATTGCAGAGCTTCTTCACAACAAATCGAGACCAATGGCTGGAGCTGAACCTCAGGTTTCGACTGAGCAAACATGAAACCCAAGCATGGCTAGACTACTTCATTGTCACTTGCTGGAAGCTTTGGAATTGGAGAAACAAGGAAGTTCATGACCAAGGGTACACTAGGCCGCCTAATCCCCACTAAGAAATTGAGAAGAAAGTGAAGGAAATTCGAGAGGCTTTTGATAGGAGAATGAAGGAGAGAATTATCAATTAAAAGAAGGAAAGGCAAATTAAATGGAACCCACCTCCACATGGCTGGATAACTCTAAATACAGATGGGTCCAGACAGAATAACAAAGCTGGATGTGGTGGAATTTTAAGAAATGAAGATGGCAAGTGGGTAGGAGGATTTTCATACTACATAGGAGATTGTACAGCTTATAGAGCAGAATTGTGGGAAATAGACCAAGGTTTAAAAATTGCTTGGACTTTGGGGCTAAAGAATATTATTGTGGAATGTGATTCCAAAGCAGTCATAGCCACTCTTAACAGCAACAAAAACCTGGCAAATCACCCAAATGCACTAATCAGAAACATCCACAATTGGAGAGAAAAAGAGTGGAATATATATTTTGTAAATATCTACAGAGAAGACAACAGATGTGGTGATTGTTTAGCACGTAAAAGTCTATCCTTAGAATTGGGGTTACACTTTTGAGATATACTTCCCCGAAAGGTCGTTCACATCCTTTTTGATGATGAAAAAGGGGTCTCTTTACCCCGAATAGTTTGTAGTTAGTTCTCTTTAGGGCTTTTAGCCCCGTTTCAATACCAAAAAAAAAAAAAGAGATACACTTGTTTGGTTTCTTCCCATTCCACATTTACCCATTTAGTGGAACCAACGTATTCCTTTAGTTTGGGCCTACCAAAATTTTGTCAAGTTGTGTAAACAGTTTTATTTTATAGTATCAAGTATCAACCCCCTACAAATTTAGAAGAGATCACCCCTGTTCCCGGATGGCATGGAATTCTGACGTTCAAACACACCAAATTGTGTTTTGCTCCATGTTTGCCATACTTTAACATTTTTATATGTGTTTGGTCTTCAAATGATGATCATAGTGTCTTAATTCCAAGGACTTTCTCCAGTAATTTCTGCTTCTGTCCCCTTTTCATATGGTCCATCAAATAACAAAACTTTCAAAGGTGTCGGCTTCCCCAGTTGCCACATTAAAGAGCCTGGGCCAATGTCAATACGCCATCCATTCAATGCGTGCAAGTAATGTATAATGCATGTCCCAACAAAATATAAATTAAAATCAACAGCGTGACGAACTAAATTATTGGAAGAAACTAAGCCACCACTCCCATCTACCACCGACAACCAAGTTTCACCATGGGAAACAATTCCAATGAAGAAGATGGAGGAGAACCCAACAAAAACAATTACCACGTAATAGACATGTGCAAGTGGAAAGTTAACCAAGAGAGACTAGCTTCCATGCAAGCCAAGATCACAGGTAGCCCTAAACTTTTAAGTAAAGGCGCAGGCAAGAGAACCTGTTGCATCTTCAGGGTTCCACAGAGCCTAATCGACGCAAACGGAAAAGCCTACCATCCCCGAATCGTGTCCATTGGTCCTTACCACCGCGCCCAATCTCGCCTGAACATGATCGAGGAACACAAGTGGAGCTACCTCGCTTCCCTACTTGCTCGGACACACCTCCATGGGTTAACTTTAGAGGCCCTATTAGAATCCCTGGCACCCTTAGAATCCAGAGCCAGAGAGTGTTACTCCGAAGCCCTTCAACTAGACACTCACGATTTCATCGAGATGATGGTCCTTGACGGTTGTTTCATCATCGAGCTCTTCCGCAAGGTTGCAAGATTGGTACCCTTTGAACTCAACGATCCCTTAGTCACCATGTCCTGGATTTTACCCTTTTTCTACCGAGATTTCCTCAAGCTAGAAAACCAGATCCCGTTCTTCATCCTTCAACGCTTGTTTGAGGTCTCAAACATCCCCCAAGATAAGTCAACGTCCTCGCTCACTGCCCTCGCACTGGAATTCTTCAATAACATTTTGCTTAGGCCAGACGAGGTGTGTCCTAGTTTATGATGCACAATTATATTTATATTTAATAATCCTACGTGTATATGTATTCAATATGTGCAATACAGGTAATAGCGCAGAAGAGCACGACCGCAAAGGGGATGCACTTACTGGACCTGATTCGGTCCAGCTTCATCCCGAACGACGAACAAGTGGCAGAGCCAAAAACGGTGTCAACACCAACGCACGTGATCCAATGCGTCTCCAAGCTTCGGTGTTCAGGGATCAAGATCAACCCGGGGAACGACAAAGAAACATTCCTGCAAGTAACATTCAAACACGGCGTGATCGAGATGCCGATGCTAACGGTAGACGACTTCATGAGCTCGTTCTTGCTCAACTGTGTGGCGTTCGAGCAGTGCTACAGCTCGTGCTCCAAGCAGTTCACCACGTACGTCACGCTTTTGGACTGCCTCATAAACACGTACAGGGATGTGGAGTACCTGTGCGACAGGAACATAATAGAGAACCACTTTGGGACTGAAGGGGAAGTTGCGAGCTTCGTTAACAACGCTGGCAAAGACGTCGCGGTTGACTTGGAAATGTGTTACTTGTCTCGATTGTTCAACGAGGTTCATCAGTATTATAGTAATAGTTGGCATGTTCAGTGGGCTACCTTCAAGTATAGGTATTTTGATACGCCATGGTCCTTTATCTCTGCACTTGCTGCCTTCGTTTTGTTGCTTCTTACTGTGGCTCAGACCTACTTCGCGGCTTATCAGTATTTTGATCCCCAAAAATTTAACTGATTAATTGACGCTGATTTTCTTCTGATCTACAATGACATACATACTGGCTCTGTCTGTAGAGTTGTTGCTCTGGTGTAACCCCTTTTTTGGCACAAATTTTTACATATCATCTACTTGATAAAAATAGCTTCTAGCCACTTTGTGTATCTTAAATAAGCGTTGTTAGTCGTTACGTGGAAAAATCAAAGTTTCATAAACATAGTAAAAGAAAGAGGTTTCATTAACATGTATAAAAATTTTTTATTTTTACTTTGAATTTAATTTTTTATTTTTTACTTTATTAATATGTATAAATTTTGAAATTATTGAATTTTATATTTGCTTGAAAATTTTTTATTTCTCTGCGAGCAAGGTCGAGTAGGGTAGGATTTAGAAATTTAGAATGTGAGTAAGGTTAGCGTTGAGAGAATCTCAATCCCTATATAGAGTAGAGTGGAATTTTAAAAAAAAAAAATTAATTTTTAAGTAGGATTATGATAGAGTTCAAATCCTACTCTATCCTATATATTATCAATTTGTTGAGAGAACATAATATTTTTAACTTTGTAGAAGAATATAATATGATATTGTCATTTTGATTTTTTTATTAAAATAAAAAAACAATAAATGACAAAACGATACTGAAGTTTTATAATTTTTAAAAAATTAAAAATAATAAAAATAAAATACTGTTGTAGTTTTGTGTTTTTCGAAAATTAAAAAATATAATAAATGACAATTCCGCAATGTCAAATTGAATTTATGTCAGATTTCTCCGCATATACGGGAAACACGAGAAAATCGCTGAACATTTTTTAAAATACCAAACTTATCTCAATATTTAAAAAGTTTAGCTGTAATGTTATATACACTTATACAAGAAATACTTGTTAATAGGTACCCATGAGGCCATGACCCCGGTCCATGGCTAAGACTTCTTCTATTCTTACTGCTTCGCAGACGTTGTCCACGTATTCAGAAATCCAAATATCGCAAGCAAGGGGGTATATATCGATGGACCTATTCAAGCAGAGGATACTTGGCAAGATTTAGTTGAGACAATGGGATGGTGGTCCTCCCAAAAGTTTTATTAAAAAATTAGTAATATTTTTTAAAAAAATAAAAAATTAGTTTAATTATCTCAAATATTTTATTATAACTTAAAAGCATTTAGATTTATAGTTTTTTATTTATATTTGGTAACTCTCTATTCAATAAGTAACTTTCTTGATTAATAGATTGATTCGTCTAATATTAACTCTTTCAGTTTCTACAATTACTACAGAGCGATCATTTTGAACAATGAAAACAATAAAAAAAGAAATTGAAAAAAAATTACTGAAAAATTTAATTCTGATTCAATTATTGAAGATTTCAAGTCACTAAAAATTCTAAAAATACTATTATAAATGATTTTATACTTTTTATTTGTAAAATTATTTATTTATTATTTTATTAATAACAAATTTAAAAAATAATTATATTTATAAATTTTATTTATATTTAAATATTATTATTAAATTTTAATATTAAATTTTTTGCCTCTCCAAACTTTTATTTCAAGTTTTGCCACTAGCAGAGGTGGTGATTTTTTCTTGCACACTACATCACCTAAACCCAAACTAGGAAAACTTTTCATCATATATATCAAATAAATGTTAATTACTTAAGAAAAAAAAGTTAACAATCAACAATCATAAGTAATTACAATTTTATTCCTTTTTGAGTACGTATAAATACAATCTTTTTATCCCTTTTAAGATACGTTATTATACTGATCATATGTATCTATATATAAACACTTCACGCCGTTACGCATGGTAACATTGGCACGAACTTATTAATTTAGAACAAATGGAACACAACTACAAAAGATGGATGTTCGTTTTGTATTTAAGAGGAGCAGGTACACATCACCCTTTAGAGTAATGTTTGATACTCAAAATATTATAGATAATAAATAAAAAATATATGATCAATAATCTATAAAGTACGAATATTTCGCTAAATTGTCGTGTTTATGTGTCGGATACATTTTGGACACGACATTCATTAACCCTTATTTGACACACATGTCTGTCTTGTCCAACAGTGTCCTTATAAAAAATAAAAAATTTTTCTTTGGACATACTTAGATGCACCTAAATATCATTACGTATCAGTGCGCCCAGCCTTATTCTTAACATGTATTCTTGAAATAAATTTGAAAATAATATATATTATTATTTATTAAGACAAAATATTTTATGTTCTTGCTGAGTTTGGCCGGTGTATAGCTCGTCCGTCGATGAACGTCTTCAAGCTTCTTGTCGGGATGAGTTATACATCGGCAAGGAGAGAACAAGGGGGTAGGTACCTGCAAAAGACACTCCAACGCTCAAGTCAGTAAGTGTTTAAGAAGTATAAGAATAATTCTATGAATATAGAATATAAGACATGAAATAGAAGTTATCATGTGTTGTGTGTAAATAATTCTATGAATATAGAATGTAAGACATGATATAGAACTTATAGAACTTATCATGTTTCCCCTGAGATTAGATATAGAAGATTCCTTTTATAGGCATAGAATTGATGAATGATATTCATGTTATGACTGTTTGGTCATCAAGTTTGAAATGATGGTCACTAAATCGGTAATGAAGGTGTTGGTTACAGAATGAATGATAATTAAGGCCGAGTTATAACTTATAATGCACAATAAAGACCGAGCTATAAGTTGACTGATCACAGCCCCCAAGCGTTGTCTGCCGATCAAATTATCCATGCTAAGCTTAGAAAATAAAATGAGTTATAACTCGGTTAAAAGATAAGCATATAATGATATGGTGAGCCCCCAAGCTTAGTCGGGTTATTATGTCGGCACTTATCCAAAAAGTAATTGAGTGATAAGAGTCATTCAATCAGGATAGTTATGTGGGTGATACTTTTCCGCTTAAGAAAAATTTTAGCATTTAATTGTATGTGAACTGAAAAGTTCAGAGATAGATATCTATTGACGGAATCGATTGTATGATCTGAGGATATAATGGTTAATTGTCTTGGGAATTTTTTCGGCTCACAACAACTAATTGATGTATTTCTCGCTCAAAGCAATTAGTTATTGAATATTTATAATTTATAGTGAAGGTCTGACATGAATAAGATAAATTGAGAAAATGAATAGGTCGTATAAAGTCGCAACATATATTGAATAATATATATTGTAAAAGTAATATAGTTCAAAGTAAAAAAATATACTTTGAAAGTTGATAATTGTGGAGAAGAAGACGACATATATGAATGTCATACATGTCAAATGTGAATATTTGAATTTTGTTTTGTAGGACATGCTTTAATTTGATAATAAAGCAACAAGATAATAGTTATTGAATTATACATTTAGTATAATGTTTGTAACAGTTACAGTATGACAAAGGATATTCCTCGTGCAATAATAATAAATTTTAAATGTTTGCATGTGTTTTTGCTTAACTTTTTGTATTAAACAAATAGTAACATAAAATTTTATAACATATTCTTTTTGCTTAACTTTTTGTGTTTTTGCTTAATATTAAAATTTGAACTCATCATTATCGTCATTTAATTATATAAATAAAGTCATTAAATAATAAGAATATAATATATAATGAAATAAAAATACGATTGACATGGTTGTTATATATCATTATTGTATAGAAAATATATTGAGGTTTGAATATAACTAATAAATCAGTAAATATTAGTTACACAAAATATAAATATAAAAGTATGTTGAATAAAATATATAATTTTACTTGTGTAAATAGAGAACTTTGAAAAAGAAAGCAAAATTGAAAACCGAGTTTGTTCTTGAATTGATTGAAAGTCGAGTTTGTTTTCGGATTGGTTCATTGATCGATTATGAAATGTGAAATATTATGATATGTAAAAATAAAACAATTTGAATGTATAAAGTACATACTTTATAAAAAGTTACGATATATTAAAATTTGATAAGAGGTATTAAATAAAATCTTAAACAAGATTGTTGAGATTGGTTCAAAAATTTGAATGCAAATCAAGTTTTATGAACCTAAGGGGAGTGGGACTCATTTTACTCGCCCCACGGTGGGCGCCATTTTAAATACATTATATAATTAAAAGAAGATATTAAAAATAATTAAAAAATTATTTTATATTTTAATATCAATAAAAAATTAAAATATTATTGTAATTTATCAAAAATATGCTTTATATTTTATATATATGTCGTGTCCCCGTGTCTTATAAGATTTTAAAATTCCGATGTTCGTATGTCCCGTATTGTGTCGTGTCTCGTGTCCCATGTCCATGTCAGTAACCATGAATCATATAGTCAATAACATTTGCACTAATAAAAGAGTGTCGATCACTCTCCTAACTTAATTGACGCAATTAATTTCTTTCTATAACTATCTTCTCTCATTAATTACACCAAAAGTCAATTTCAAATTCAATGTTCCAATCTCAAAAAATTTTGTTTCATTATTACATTCATAATTCTATAATTTTATTCTCAAATAAAAAGTTTAAATTCTATTATTTTTCATCTCAAAAAATTCTCAAATTACCTCAATACATTTTATAAAAAATAAAACCATCTTAAATTTGATTAGTCTATATTTATTGAAAATTAGAAAAGTCCAAAATTAATAGTTTTTGACCAACAAAATAAAATAATAAATTAGTACCAAGCCATTGATTATAAAAGTTGTGTTTAAAATTATGTATATTATACATATAAAATATTATAGATGTTAAATTAAAAAATTTTAACAACTTTTACTGTACAACTCATATTTTATATATAGACTATTAGAAAATAAAAATAAAAAATAAAATATAAAAAAATTAAAAAATAAAATTTTTAAAAATAATTATTAACTTATCATATTAAAATTAATAAATAAGCATACATATAAATATTAAATAAAAAATATTAAAATAACTAAAATCATGATCCATTAGTAGTACACATATGAAATAATTTGAAGAATACAATAAGATACATAATTTAAAATTTGGTAATATTAATTATGGACATCATATATATGAAATTATGAATGTTATTAGTACGAAATTATGGATGTTATCAATATGAAATTATGGATGTTATGTGTTACTTATGCAATAACTAAAAAATGATGTGTATCGTAAGAACTGAAATTTTCACGAAAAATCGCTTAACTAGAATAGAATAAATTTAATTTTCCAGAATAGGTTCCAAATTAAAAAAATGTTTTTCTTAAAATATAAATGTGAGATTCGGATTTAGTAGATTTTTTTGAGTGGAAAAATGTTCTCTTTTGAAAATTTTTGCGTAAAAATGCGTACCGATAGATTAGCTGCCAGTACTGGATTAAGTCTGTCCAATACTGCGTAAGAGAGAGTGAAATAGTAGAAAACCTTAGAAGATTTTTTGAAATAGCAAACCGGGCATTTATCCTAAAGGTTTGGTGGTGTACGAAATTGTGATCTCTAACAATGGCATTCAACTTGGTATGCGCATCTACTAACTCAGCACTTTCTTCACAACTCCGCACAACTAACCAGCAAGTGCACTGGGTCGTCCAAGTAATAAACCTTACGTGAGTAAGGGTCGATCCCACGGAGATTGTTGGTATGAAGCAAGCTATGGTCATCTTGTAGATCTCAGTTAGGCTGATTCAAATGGTTATGGAGTTTTCGATTATAAAGATAAATAAAACATAAAATAAAGATAGAAATACTTATGTAAATCATTGGTGGGAATTTCAGATAAGTGTATGGAGATGCTTTATCCCTATTGAATCTCTGTAACATACTGCTTTCTTACTTTCAATCCTTCATACTCCTTTCCATGGCAAGCTGTATGTAGGGCATCACCGTTGTCAATGGCTACTTCCCATCCTCTCAGTGAAAAAGGTCCAAATGCTATTGTCACAGCACGGCCAATCATCTGTCGATTCTCGATCATGTCGGAATAGAATCCATTGAATCTTTTGCGTTTGTCATCACGCCCAACAATCGCGAGTTTGAAGCTCGTCACAGTCATTCAATCCCTGAATCCTACTCGGAATACCACAGACAAGGTTTAGACTTTTCGGATTCTCAAGAATGACTGCCAAATGGGTCTAGCTTATACCACAAAGATTCTGATTAAGGAATCCAAGAGACACACGCTCGGTCTAAGGTAGAACGGAAGTGGTTGTCAGTCACGCGTTCATGAGGATGGATGATGATGAGTGTCACGGATGATCACATCCATCAGGTTGACATGCAACGGATATCTTAGAATAAGAATAAGCTGAATTGAAGAGAAAATAGTAGTAATTGCATTAAAACTTGAGGTACAGCAGAGCTCCACACCCTTAGTCTATGGTGTGTAGAAACTCCACCGTTGAAAATACATAAGTGATCAAGGTTCAGGCATGGCCAAATGGCCATCCCCCATGAATGATCAAAAGACCGAATGGTCAAGAGACTATATTGTCAAAAGACACCTAGTACAATAGTAAAAAGTTCTATTTATACTAAACTAGTTACTAGGGTTTATAGAAATAAGTAATTGATGCAGAAATCCACTTTCGGGGCCTACTTGGTGTGTGCTTGGGCTGAGTTTGAGCTTTACACGGTCAGAGGCTTCTTTTGGAGTTAAACACCAAGTTGTAACGTGTTTCTGGCGTTTAACTCTGGTTCGTGACGTGTTTCGGGCGTTTGACTTAAGAATGCAGAATGGAACTGGCGTTGAGCGCCAGTTTGTGTCATCTAATATCGAATAAAGTATGGACTATTATATATTGCTGGAAAGCTCTGGATGTCTACTTTCCAACGCCGTTGAGAGCGCGCCATTTGGAGTTCTGTATCTCCAGAAAATCCATTTCGAGTGCAGGGAGGTCAGAATCCAACAACATCAGCAGTCCTTTGTCAGCCTTTTATCAGAGTTTTGCTCAGGTCCCTCAATTTCAGCCAGAAAATACCTGAAATCACAGAAAAATACACAAACTCATAGTAAAGTCCAGAAATGTGAATTTAGCATAAAAACTAATGAAAACATCCCTAAAAGTAGTTAGATCCTACTAAAAACTACCTAAAAACAATGCCAAAAAGCATATAAATTATCCGCTCATCACAACACCAAACTTAAATTGTTGCTTGTCCCCAAGCAACTAAAAATCAATTAGGATAAAAAGAAGAAAATATACTATAAATCCCAAAATATCAATGAATATTAGTTCTAATTAGATGAGCGGTACTTGTAGCTTTTTGCTTCTGAACAGTTTTGGCATCTCACTTTATCCTTTGAAGTTCAGAATGATTGGCTTCTATAGTAACTCAGAGTTCAGATAGTGTTAATTGATTCTCCTAGTTAAGTATGTTGATTCTTGAACACAGCTACTTTTATGAGTCTTGGCCGTGGCCCTAAGCACTTTATTTTCCAGTATTACCACTAGATACATAAATGCCACAGACACATAATTGGGTGAACCTTTTCAGATTGTGACTCAGCTTTGCTAAAATTCCCAGTTAGAGGTGTCCAGGATTCTTAAGCACACTCTTTTTGCTTTGGATCACGACTTTAACCACTCAGTCTTAAGCTTTTCACTTGGACCTGCATGCCACAAGCACATGGTTAGGGACAGCTTGATGTAGCCGCTTAGGCCTGGATTTTATTTCCTTGGGCCCTCCTATCCATTGATGCTCAAAGCCTTGGATCCTCTTTACCCTTGCCTTTTGGTTTTAAGCAGGGGCGAAGCTACATACATAGAAAGGGGGGGCAATCGCCCCCCCTAATTTTAATTTTTTACATATAAATTATATGTAAATTTCAGTTTAGCCCACCTTAAAATTTTATTTTAGTCTTTTTTTAGTGTGTAAATATTTTTGGCCCCCCTCTAATATTTCTTCTAGCTCCGCCCCTGGTTTTAAGGGCTATTGGCTTTTTCTGCTTGCTTTTTCTTTTTCTTTCTATTTTTTTCGCCACTTTTTTTTCCGCAAGCTTTGTTCTTCATTGCTTTTTCTTGCTTCAAGAATCAATTTTATGATTTTTCAGATCATCAATAACATTTCTCTTGTTCATCATTCTTTCAAGAGCCAACAATTTTAACATTCATAAACAACAAGATAAAAAATATGCACTGTTCAAGTATTCATTCAGAAAACAAAAAGTATTGTCACCACATCAATATAATTAAACTAATTTCAAGGATAAATTCGAAACTCATGTACTTCTTGTTCTTTTGAATTAGAAACATTTTTCATTTAAGAGAGGTGAAGGATTCATGGAATTATTCATAGCCTTAAGACATAGTTACTAAATACTAATGATCATGTAGGAAAGACACAAACATAGATAGACATTAAGCGTAAAAACCGAAAAACAGAGAATTAAGAACAAGAAAGTTAAGGAATGAGTCCACCTTAGTGAGGGTGGCGCCTTTTTGAAGGACCAATGGTGCTTTTTGAGCTCCTCTATGTCTCTTCCTTGCCTTTGTTGCTTCATCCCTAGTGATTTTGGTGCTCCTAACCTTAGTTGCTTCCAATAGTTGTGTGGAGGAAAATGTTTCCCTTGAGGTATCTCAGGAATTTCTTGATGAGGGAATTCCTCCTGCTCTTGTTGAGTTCCATGAGTGGGCTCTCTTGATGTGCAGTCAAAAGCTCTACCACTGAGCTATGGACCCTTGAGATGAATCTCTCTGTCTTCTATGACTCGGAGGTGGAAGCTTTTGTCTTCCCTTTCCTCTTTCTAGAGGTTTCTCCGGCCTTAGGTGCCATAAATGGTTATGGAAAAAAAAGCTATGCTTTTACCACACCAAACATAGAATGTTTCTCGTCGTCGAGCAAAAGAAGAAAGAATAGAAGAAGAAGAAGAAGATATGGAGGTGAGGGAGAGAGGTGTGTATTTGGCCATTTAGGGTGGGTTTGGGTGGGAAAGAGTGGATGGATGTGAGTGGTGAAGAGGTGATGGGGAAGTGAGATTGAGGTGATTATGTGAAGAAGAGAGAAGGTGAGTTGAGGTAAGTGGGGATCCTGTGGGGTCCACAGATCATGAGATGATCCTGTGGGGTCCACAGATCCTGAGGTGTCAAAGATTTACATCCCTGCACCAATGAGGCATGTAAAATGCCCTCTGCATGCAATCCTGGCATTTAACGCCAGATTGATGCTTGTTTCTGGCGTTGAACGCCAGTTCCATGCTTATTTTGGGCATTCAACGCCAATCTGCAGCATGTTTCTGGCGTTGAACGTCAGCTTTCCTTAGTGTGCAATCCTGGAATTTAAACGCCAGATTGCTGCATGTTTCTGGCATTCAACGCCAGATCCATGCTCTGTTCTGGCGTTGAACGCCAGCCAGATGCTCCTTACTGGCGTTTAAATGCCAGTAACCCTTCCTCCAAGGTGTGCTGTTTCTTCTGCTATTTTTGATTCTGTTTTTAATTTTAGTATTTGTTTTGTGACTCCACATGATCATGAACCTAATAAAACATAAAAGAACAATAAAAATAAAAATAGAATTAGATAAATAAAAATTGGGTTGCCTCCCAATAAGCGCTCCTTTAATGTCACTAGCTTGACAGTAGGGTCTCATGGAGCCTTACAGGTGATCAGGTCAATGTTGTAGATTCCCAACACTAAACTTAGAGTTTGAATGTGGGGATTCAACACCAATCTTAGAGTTTGGTTGTGGCCTCCCAACACCAAACTTAGAGTTTGATTATGGGGGCTTTGTTTGACTCTGTATTGAGAGAAACTTTTCATGCTTCCTCTCCATGGTTGCAGAAGAAGATCCTTGAGATTTAAACACAAGGTAGTCCCCATTTAATTGAAGGACTAGCTCTCCTCTGTCAACATCAATCACAGCTCTTGCTGTGGCTAGGAAGGGTCTTCCAAGGATGATGCATTCATCCTCCTCCTTCCTAATGTCTAAGATTATGAAATCTGCAGGGATGTAGAGGCCTTTAACCTTCACTAACACGTCCTCTACTAATCCATAAGCTTGTCTTTATGATCTGTCTGCCATCTCTAATGAGAATGTGGCAGGCTGTACCTCAATGATCCCTAGCTTCTCCATTACAGAGAGTGACATAAGATTTATGCCTGACCCTAGGTCACACAGAGCCTTCTCAAATGTCATGGTGCCTATGGTACAGGGTATTAAGAATTTATCAGGATCTTGTTTCTTTTGAGGTAATGTTTGCTGAACCCGTGTATCTAGTTCACTAATGAGCAAGGGAGGTTCACCTTCCCAAGTCTCATTACCAAACAACTTGGCATTCAGTTTCATGATGGCTCCTAGATATTGAGCAATTTGCTCTCCAGTTACATCTTCATCCTCTTTAGAGGAAGAATAGTCTTCAGAGCTCATGAATGGCAGAAGGAGGTTTAATGGGATCTCTATGGTCTCTATATGACCTTCAGCTTCCTTTGGGTCCTCAATAGGGAACTCCTTCTTGCTTGAGAGACGTCCCATGAGATCTTCCTCATTGGGATTCACGTCCTCTCCTTCCTCTCTAGGTTCGGCCATGTTGATTATGTCAATGGCCTTGTACTCTCTTTTTGGATTCTCTTCAGTATTGCTTGGGAGAGTACTAGGAGGAGTTTCAGTGATTTTCTTACTCAGCTGGCCCACTTGTGCCTCCAGATTTCTAATGGATGACCTTGTTTCACTCATGAAACTTAAAGTGGCCTTAGACATATCAGAGACTATGTTTGCTAAGCTAAAGGTGCTCTGCTCAGAATTTTTTGTCTGTTGCTAAGAAGATGATGGAAAAGGCTTACTATTGCTGAGCCTATTTCTTCCACCATTATTAAAGCCTTGTTGAGGCTTTTGTTGATCCTTCCATGAGATATTTGGATGATTTCTCCATGAAGAATTATAGGTGTTTCCATAAGGTTCACCCATGTAATTTACCTATGCCATTGCAGGGTTCTCAGGATCATAGGCTTCTTCTTCAGAAGATGCCTCTTTAGTACTGTTGGATGCATTTTGCCATCCATTTAGACTTTGAGAAATCATGTTGACTTGTTGAATCAACATTTTGTTTTGAGCCAATATGGCATTCAGAGCATCAATCTCAAGAACTCCCTTCCTCTGAGGCGTCCCATTATTCACAGAATTCCTCTCAGAAGTGTACATGAATTGGTTATTTGCAACCATGTCAATAAGTTCTTGAGCTTCTGCAGGCGTTTTCTTTAGGTGAATGGATCCAGCTGCAGAATGGTCCAGTGACATCTTAGAGAACTCAGATAGATTATAATAGAATATATCGAAAATGGTCCACTCTGAAAGCATGTCAGAAGAACACCTTTTGGTCATCTGCTTGTATCTTTCCCAAACTTCATAGAGGGATTCACCATCTTTTTGTTTGAAGGTCTGAACATCTACTCTAAGCTTGCTCAGCTTTTGAGGAGGAAAGAACTTAGCCAAGAAGGCCATGACCAGCTTATCCCAAGAGTCCATGCTATCTTTAGGTTGTGAATCCAACCATATTCTAGCTCTGTCTCTTACAGCAAAAGGGAAAAGCATGAGCCTGTAGACTTCAGGATCTACTCTATTAGTCTTAACGCTCTCACAGATCTGCAAGAATTCAGTTAAAAACTGATAGGGATCTTCTGATGGAATTCCATGGAACTTGCAGTTCTGTTGCATTAGAGCAACTAGTTGAGGCTTCAGCTCAAAATTGTTTGCTCCAATGGCAGGAATTGAGATGCTTCTTCCATCAAATTTGGAAGTGGGTTTAGTATAATCACCAAGCATCCTCCTTGCATTATTATTTTCGGCTGCCATCTCCTCTCCCTTTTCGAAAATTTCTGTAAGGTTATCTCTGGATTGTTGTAATTTAGCTTCTCTTAGTTTTCTCTTCAGAGTCCTTTCAGGTTCAGGATCTGCTTCAACAAGAATATTCTTGTCCTTGCTCCTGCTCATATGAGAAAGAAGGGAACAGAAAATAATAATAGGGATCCTCTTTACTACAGTAAAAAGATTCCTTTATGTTAGTAGAAGAAGAAAAGAATAGAAGAAGTGAAAAGGTAAGAATCCAAACATAAGGGGGAAGAGAGTATGTTCGAATTCTTGAGTGGAAGAGAAGTGTTAGTAGATAAATAAATAGAAGGAGATGAGAGCAGGAGAAATTCAAAAATAAATTTTGAAAAAGGGTTAGTGATTTTCGAAAATTAAGAGAAGAAATAAAATTAAAAATTAAAATTTGAAACAATTAGTTAATTAAAAGAATTTTGAAAAAGAGGGGGATGATTTTTGAAAATTAGAGAGAGAAAAGTAGTTAGGTGGTTTTGAAAAAGTTAAAAAACAAACAAAAAGACAATTAGTTAGTTGAAAATGATTTGAAAATCAATTTTGAAAAGATAAGAAGTTAGAAAAGATATTTTGAAATCAAATTTTTGAAAAAGATATGATTTGAAAAAGATATTTTAAAAAGATATGATTGAAAAAGATATTTTGAAAAAGATTTAATTTTTAAAATTAAAATTGATTACTTGACTAACAAGAAACTAAAAGATATGACTCTAGAATTTAAAGATTGAACCTTTCTTAACAAGAAAGTAACAAACTTTAAATTTTTGAATCAATCACATTAATTGTTAGTAAAGTTTTCAAAATTTTGAAATAAAAATAAGAAAAAGATTTTGAAAATAAATTTTAAAAATTTTCGAAAATAATAAAAAATGAAAAAGATTTGATTTTTGAAAAAGATTTTGAAAAGATAAGATTTTTAAAAATTGAAAATTTGACTTGACTTATAAGAAATAGCTAAGTTTTAAAAAATTTTGACTAAGTCAACTCAAATTTTCGAAAATTATGAGCAAAATAAGGAAAAGATATGTTTTTGATTTTTTTAAAATTTTAATGATGAGAGAGAAAAACATAAAAATGACAAAATACATGAAAATTTTGGATCAAAACACTCAATGCATGCAAGAACACTATGAATGTCAAGATGACCACCAAGAACACTTTGAAGATCAAGATGAACATCAAGACTTATTTTTGAACATTTTCAAGAAAAGAAAAACATGCAAGGCAGCAAACTTAGAGATCTTTAATGTTTAGACACTGTGAATGCAAAAATGCATATGAAAAACAACAAAAGACACAAAACAAGAAAACATAATGATCAAACAAGAAGACTTGTCAAGAACAACTTGAAGATCATGAAGAACACATGCATGAGTTTTCGAAAAATGCATAAATTTTTTAAAAACATGCAATGGACACCAAACTTAAAATTTTGACTCTAGACTCAAACAAGAAACACAAAATATTTTTTTTATGATTTTCTAAATTTTTTGTTTTTTTTTTCGAAAATTATTTTTTTTGAAAAACGAAAACAAATAAAAAATTTTTTTGAAGGATTTTTGAAAACTTTTTGAAAAGAAAATTACCTATTCTGAGTAACAAGATGAACCGTCAGTTGTCCAAACTCGAACAATCTCCGGCAACGGCGCCAAAAACTTGGTGCACGAAATTATGATCTCTAACAATGGCATTCAGCTTGGTATGCACATCTACTAACTCAACACTTTCTTCACAACTCCGCACAACTAACCAGCAAGTGCACTGGGTCATCCAAGTAATAAACCTTACGTGAGTAAGGGTCGATCCCACGGAGATTGTTGGTATGAAGCAAGCTATGGTCATCTTGTAGATCTCAGTTAGGCTGATTCAAATGGTTATGGAGTTTTCGAATATAAAGATAAATAAAACATAAAACAAAGATAGAAATACTTATGTAAATCATTGGTGGGAATTTCAGATAAGTGTATGGAGATGCTTTATCCCTGTTGAATCTCTGCAACATACTGCTTTCTTACTTTCAATCCTTCATACTCCTTTCCATGCAAGCTGTATGTAGGGCATCACCGTTGTCAATGGCTACTTCCCATCCTCTCAGTGAAAAAGGTCCAAATGCTCTTGTCACAGCACGGCTAATCATCTGTCGGTTCTCGATCATGTCGGAATAGAATCCATTGATTCTTTTGCGTTTGTCATCACGCCTAACAATCGCGAGTTTGAAGCTTGTCACAGTCATTCAATCCGTGAATCCTACTCGGAATACCACAGACAAGGTTTAGACTTTCCGGATTCTCAAGAATGACCGCTAAAGGGTTCTAGCTTATACCACGAAGATTCTGATTAAGGAATCCAAGAGACACACGCTCGGTCTAAGGTAGAACGAAAGTGGTTGTCAGTCACGCGTTCATGAGGTTGGATGATGATGAGTGTCACGGATCATCACATCCATCAGGTTGAAGTGCAATGGATATCTTAGAATAAGAATAAGCTGAATTGAAGAGAACATACTAGTAATTGCATTAAAACTCGACGTACAGCAGAGCTCCACACCCTCAGTCTATGGTGTGTAGAAACTCCACTATTGAAAATACATAAGTGATCAAGGTTCAGGCATGGCCGAATGGCGAGCCCCCATAAATGATCAAAAGACCGAATGGTCAAGAGACTATATTGTCAAAAAACACCTAGTACAATAGTAAAAAGTTCTATTTATACTAAACTAGTTACTAAGGTTTACAGAAATAAGTAATTGATACAGAAATCCACTTCCGGGGCCCACTTGGTGTGTGCTTGGGCTGAGCTTGAGCTTTACATGTGCAGAGGCTTCTTTTGGAGTTAAACGCCAAGTTGTAATGTGTTTTTGGTGTTTAACTCTGGTTCGTGACGTGTTTCTGGCGTTTGACTCCAGAATGCAGCATGGAACTGGCGTTGAGCACCAGTTTATGTCATCTAATATCGAATAAAGTATGGACTATTAAATATTGCTGGAAATCTCTGGTGTCTACTTTCCAACGCCGTTGGGAGCGCGCCATTTGGAGTTCTGTAGCTCCAGAAAATCCATTTCGAGTGCAGGGAGGTCAGAATCCAAGCATCAGCAGTCCTTTGTCAGCCTTTTATCAGAGTTTTGCTCAGGTCCCTCAATTTCAGCTAGAAAATACCTGAAATCACAGAAAAACACTCAAACTCATAGTAAAGTCCAGAAATATGAATTTAGTATAAAAACTAATGAAAATATCCCTAAAAGTAGCTAGATCCTACTAAAAACTACCTAAAAACAATGCCAAAAAGCGTATAAATTATCCGCTCATCATTTGGCCTAAAGTTGAGTTAAACGAACAAAAAATGCAACACGGTTGGACCGGGTCCATTGGGTCCAAGCACAACTTTAATAAAGCCATAAATACGCCAAAGAAGTATATTTCAGCACACAGAGAGAGAGAGAGAGAGAGAGAGAGAGAGAGAGAGCGAGAGAGAGAGAGAGAGAGAGAGAGAGAGAGAGAGAGAACTCGGATAGGGAGCCATTGTCACTATTCATCTCCCCCTTTAAAGCTCTATAACTTTTGATTCGGAGCTCCAATTGATGAGTCGTTTGTGGCCACATGAAGCTCTCATCTAGCTCTTAAATTCTAGCTAAACAAAGTAGGTAAGAACTCAAATTTCATACTCCTCCTTTCAACCCTAACAGATTTCACGTTTTTGGATATAGTATTTGAGTAGATTTTTGTGATTTTGGTTGTTTAGGTGAACTCTACTAGCGGGTAATTGTTGGAATTTGTCCTAGTCCTCTTTGGACAAGGCAAAGTTCCTCATATAACCTTGTAGTGTTGTATGTTGTGGTTTCTAGGTTTTGATTTTGGTGATATATGTGTTGTTAGTTTGAGCTTTGGTGCTTTTTGGAGTTGTCTTGGCTTTTTGGTGGTTTTGTGCGTGGAGGATAATCGGCCAAGGTATGGTTTCGATTTTCTCTATGTAATATACAATATTTGTGGACACTTAGGTTAGTTGACTTTAAGATAGGATTGAATTAAATAAATGGTGGATTGGATTATTGATGACTTGCATCATTTATCCTTTTTACCTATGTAAAAGGGCCATAAAAGGAGCACTTATTCATTGTTTTAATGCAATTTCATGAGCTAAATGATAAGTATTATGGTACAATGCTTTAAAATGGGTTTGTGCTGAATTTCAGGTAAAAAGTGCAAAAAAAAAGGAAGAAAACAACAAAACAGAGTTGGGCATGTGAAATTGGCATGCTACTTGGAGCAAACGCCATGAAAATATATAGGCGTGGCACGCCAGGAGCTGGGCGTGGCACGCTGGTACAATTTTCCAGAAAGCAATGCTAGAAGCCACAAGAGGGGTGTGTCACACCAAGATGGGCGTAGCACACCAGGACCATCAACCATCATGGGCGTGTCACTTGAAGTCGAAGGCGTGGCACACCAGCTCCCAAATGTCACTTGGGCATGTCACTTAAAGAACCAGGCTTGGCACGCCAATGATTAAAAAAGGCCAAGTAAAGCTGGGCGTGCCACTTGATGTCAAAGGCGTGGCGCGCCAGCTCTCAACCATCACTTGGGCATGCCACTTGAAGACCCAGGCGAGGCACGCCAATGACTAGAGAAGGCAAAGTAAAGATGGGTATGCCACTTGAGATCGAAGGCGTGGCATGCCAAGCTCTCATCTTCACTTTGGCATGCCACTTGAATGCCAAGGCGTGCCACGCCAACCCTCATGGATCATCTAGGCGTGCCACTTGAATGTTGGGCGTGGCACGCTAGCTACTAGAACAAAGAGGAACTATAGGCGTGGCACGCTAGACCCTGGGCGTAGCACGCTAGATATATTTTCCAAAACGGTGAAGATGCGTGCAAAAAGGGCGTGGCATGCCAGACCCTGGGAGTGGCATGCCAGTTATATTTTCTAGAAAGGGAGATAGAAGGCCAATCATATAGGCATGCCACTTGGTGTCGAAGGCGTGGCATGCTAGCTATCATTTCTCACTTTGGCGTGCCACTTGAGTCTCAGGTGTGGCACGCCAGCGTCACCCATCAACAAGAAGAAGACATGGGCGTGCCACTTGACTTTTGGGCATGGCACGCCAACGAAGGAACTAAGCGCAAAAATGGGCGTGGCACGCTAGATCCTGGGCATGCCAGGCTAGTACAACTATCCAGAATGAAGAAGAGGAAGACAAAGGCCTGGGCGTGCCACTTGGCTCGAAGGCGTGGCACGCCAGGCTAACAAAGGCCCAACAAAAGCCTGGGCATGCCACTTGGGCTCGAAGGCGTGGCACGCTAGGCTAAGCAAAGCTTGAGAGGACCCTGGGCGCGCCACTTGGGATCGAAGTCATGGAACACCACAGATATCAAAACATAGGGGCGTGCCACTTGAGAGCTAGGCGTGGCGCGCCAAGCCTAATTGGAGCTGGGCGTGGCATGCCACTGAAGCGCCGGTCACACGCCAGCAACTGGAGGTCACGTTTATTGAGTTTTCTTTTTCCCTCCAATTGTAGTTTTCTTTTCTTTTTGGTATTTTATTAATTCTAGTAGTAGGAGTAGTATAAATAACCCATGGAAGTACTGAGAAGGGGGTTGTTGTTGAGGGTTGGGTAGTAGTTTTGTTAAAGTAGTTTTAGATTTACTTTTACAATCATCTCTTCCATCTCTTGTACTTTTCTCTAAGCTATGAGTAGCTAAATTCCCTCTCATTGAGAGAGGGAGCTCTGTTGTACTTGATGGATTAATGATAGTGAATTTCTTCTTCTCTTCATCTTCTCTTTGATTTGCTAGAAGGAATTTCGTTTTAATGCTAGTGTTCAATCATCTTGAGAAAGAGGTTGAATGAAAAATGGGTTTCATGGGAACCTTGGAAAAGAAAACATGGAACCATGCTTGAAATCCCTTCTCTCACTTGAGTGGAATCTGGGTTTTGGTGATTGGATATGGTGACATATAATCCACCCATTATTCTGGATCTACAAGGATGTGTGGTATAATCAGGGACCAAGCATATCTCTCTTCATGAGTAATTAGACCAAGGAATTGGCTGATTATCAAGAATTGAGAGATTGAGTCACCAATGGATTGGGGCTCAATCAATCATGATTGCCAAGAGGTCAATGAGTTGCATGATTGAAGATGAGATGAGCTAGATTTAATCCAAAAAGAAAAATATCTCCCAATCTCAATGAATTCCCCTATTCTTATCTTCCACATTTTTTATAGCTTTCTTTACAATTCCATCAATCCCCATTCCTATTTACAATCAAGTCATTTATGATTCTACGCTTTACATTCTCGCTATTTCCTTTTATGCACTTTACTGCTTCTCTTTACTTTTGAGTCATTTACTTTCCTGTCCATTTACAATTCTGCAACCATACTCTATATTGCTCAGCTTGACTAATTCACCAATTGATTAAAATTGCTCAAATCTACTGGTGCACGAAATTGTGATCTCTAATAATGGCTTCAACTTGGTATGCGCATTTATAACTTAGCACTTTCTCCACAACCTCGCACAACTAACCAGCAAGTGCACTGGGTCGTCCAAGTAATAAACCTTACGTGAGTAAGGGTTGATCCCACGGAGATTGTTGGTATGAAGCAAGCTATGGTCATCTTGTAAATCTCAGTTAGGCAGATAATAAATGATATGGAGTTTTCGAATAATAAATAAAGCAAAAAATAAAGATAGAGTTACTCATGTAATTCAATGGTGGGAATTTCAGATAAGTGTATGGAGATGCTGTGTTCCTTCTGAATCTCTGCTTTCTTACTGCTTTCATCCAATCTTTCTTACTCCTTTCCATGGCAAGCTGTATGTAGGGCATCACCGTTGTCAATGGCTACATCCCATCCTCTCAGTGAAAAAGGTCCATATGCTCTGTCATGGCACGGCTAATCATCTGTCGGTTCTTGATCATGTCAGAAGAGAAACCATTGATTCTTTTGCGTTTGTCATCACGCCCAACAATCGCGAGTTTGAAGCTCGTCACAGTCATACAATCCCAGAATCCTACTCGAAATACCACAGAAAATGTTTAGACTTTCCGGATTCTCATGGATGCCGCAATCAATTCTAGCTTATACCACGAAGACTCTGATCTCACGGAATGGAAGGCTTGGTTGTCAAGTGAGGGGCAACCATGCGTCGTGTATCAGGAATCCAAGAGATACACACTCAAGCTCTCGCTTGTAGAATGGAGGTGGTTGTCAGGCACGCGTTCATAAGGATGGATGATGATGAGTGTCACGGATCATCACATCCATCAGGTTGAAGTACAAATGGTATCTTAGAACAGGAATAAATAGAATTGAATAGAAAATAGTAGTAATTGCATTAAAACTCGAGGTACAGCAGAGCTCCACACCCTTAATCTATGGTGTGTAGAAACTCTACCGTTTAAAATACATAAGTGATCAAGGTTCAGGCATGGCCAAATGGCCAGCCCCCAAAACAAAAACCAAGATGTGAAAAATCCAGATATGGAACCAAGATGTCAAATACAATAGTAAAAAGTCCTATTTATACTAGACTAGCTACTAGGGTTTACAGAGATAAGTAATTGATGCAGAAATCCACTTCTGGGGCCCACTTGGTGTGTGTTTGGGCTGAGCTTGATCTTTACACGAGCTGAGGCTTCTTTTGGAGTTGAACGCCAAGTCGTAACGTATTTTTGGTGTTCAACTCTGGTTCGTGACGTGTTTCTGGCGTTTGACTCCGGATTGCAACATGGAACCGGCGTTGAGCGCCATTTTACGTCATCTAATCTCGAATAAAGTTTGGACTATTATATATTTCTAGAAAGCTCTAGATGTCTACTTTCAAACGCCGTTGAGAGCTTGCCATTTGGAGTTCTGTAGCTCCAGAAAATCCATTTCGAGTGTAGGGAGGTCAGAATCCAACAGCATTAGCAGTCCTTTGTCAGCCTTCTTATCAGAGTTTTGCTCAGGTCCCTCAATTTCAGCCAGAAAATACCTGAAATCATAGAAAAATACACAAACTCATAGTAAAGTCCAGAAATGTGAATTTAGCATAAAAACTAATGAAAACATCCCTAAAAGTAACTTGATCCTACTAAAAACTACCTAAAAACAATGCCAAAAAGAAGAGAATATACTATAAATCCCAAAGTATCAATGAATATTAGTTCTAATTAGATGAGCGGGACTTGTAGCTTTTTGCTTCTGAAGAGTTTTGGCATCTCACTTCATCCCTTGAAGTTTAGAATGATTGGCATCTATAGGAACTCAGAGTTCAGATAGTGTTATTGGTTCTCCTAGTTAAGTATGTTGATTCTTGAACACAGCTACTTTTATGAGTCTTGGCCGTGGCCCTAAGCACTTTGTCTTCCAGTATTACCACCGGAAACATAAATGCCACAGACACATGACTGGGTGAACCTTTTCAGATTGTGACTTAGCTTTGCTAGAGTCCCCAGTTAGAGGTGTCCAGAGCTCTTAAGCACACTCTTTTTGCTTTGGATCATGACTTTAACCACTCACTCTCAAGCTTTTCACTTGGACCTTCATGCCATAAGCACATGGTTAGGGACAACTTGATTTTGCCGCTTAGGCCTGGATTTTATTTCCTTGGGCCCTCCTATCCATTGATGCTCAAAGCCTTGGATCCTTTTTACCCTTGCCTTTTGGTTTTAAGGGCTATTGGCTTTTTTTGCTTGCTTTTTCTTTTTTTTTTCTTTTTTTCACAAGCTTTCTGCTTTTTCACTGATTTTTCTTGCTTCAAGAATCAATTTCATGATTTTTCAGATTATCAATAACATTTCTCTTGTTCATCATTCTTTCAAGAGCCAATAATTTTAACATTCATAAACAATAAGATAAAAAATACACATTGTTCAAGCATTCATTCAGAGAACAAAAAGTATTGTCACCATATCAATATAATTAAACTAAATTCAAGGATGAATTCGAAACTCATGTACTTCTTGTTCTTTTGAAGTAAAAACTTTTTTCATTTAAGAGAGGTGAAGGATTAATGGAATTATTCATAGCCTTAAGACATAGTTACTAAATACTAATGATCATGTAGTAGAGACACAAACATAGACAAACATATAGCATAAAATCGAAAAAATAGAGAAATAAGAACAAGGAAGTTAAGGAATGAGTCCACCTTAGTGAGGGTGGCGCCTTCTTGAAGGACCAATGGTGCTTTTTGAGCTCCTCTATGTCTCTTCCTTGTCTCTGTTGCTTGATCCCTAGTGATTTTGGTGCTCCTATCCTTAGTTGCTCCCAATAGTTGTGTGGAGGACAATTTATCCCTTGAGGCATCTCAGGAATTTTCTTGATGCGGTCCATGAGTGGGCTCTTTTGATGTGCAGTCAAATGCTCTATTACTGAGCTTTGGACCCTTGAGATAGATCTCTCCATCTCCCATGACTCAAAGGTGGAAGCAATTTCCTTCCCTTTTCTCTTTCTAGAGGTTTCTCTGGCCTTAGGTGCCATCAATAGTTATGAAAAACAAAAAGCTATGCTTTTACCACACCAAACTTAGAATATTGCTCACCCTCGAGTAAGAAAAGAAAGAATAGAATAAGAAGAAGAAGATATGTAGGAGATAGAGGGATGTGTGTATTCGGCTATATGGGTGGGATTGGGTGGGAAAGAGATTTTGAATTTTGAGGGTAGGTGGGGTGTATGGGGAAGAGTGGATGGATGTGAGTGGTTAATGGAAAACAGAAGGGATGACTGTGAATGGAGAGAGAGAGGGTGAGGTAGGTGGGGATCCTGTGAGGTCCACAGATCCTGAGGTGTCAAGGATTTACATCCCTACACCAAGTAGGCGTGTAAAATGCCTTTGCATGCAATTCTGGCGTTTAAACACCAAAGTGATCCTTATTTTGGGCATTCAACGCTCAATTGCAGCATGTTTCTGGCATTGAACCCTAGTTCCATGCTTGTTTCTGGCGTTCAGCGCCAGCTCTCCTCAGGGTATATTCCTGGCGTTCAAACGCCAGGATGCTGCTTGTTTCTGGCGTTCAATGCCAAATCCATGCTCTGTTCTGGCGTTGAACGCCAGCCAGATGCTCCTTACTAGCGTTTAAACACCAGTAAGTCCTTCCTCCAGGGTGTGATTTTTGTTCTGTTGTTTTTTATTCTATTTTTAATTTTAGTATTTTGTTCATGACTCCACATGAAAACATAAAAGAACAATGAAAATAAAATAAAATTAGATAAATAAAAATTGGGTTGCCTCCCAATAAGCGCTTCTTTAATGTCAATAGCTTGACAGTGGGCTCTCATAGAGCCTCACAGGTGATCAGGTCAATGTTGTAGACTTCCAACACCAAACTTAGAGTTTGGATGTGGGGATTCAACACCAAACTTAGAGTTTGGATGTGGCCTCTCAACACCAAACTTAGAGTTTGATTGTGGGGGCTTTGTTTGACTCTGTACTGAGAGAAGCTTTTCATGCTTCCTCTCCATGGTTGCAGAGGAAGATCCTTGAGCTTTAAACACAAGGTAGTCCCCATTTAATTGAAGGACTAGTTCTCCTTTGTCAACATCAATCATAGCTCCTGTTGTGGCTAGGAAGGGTCTTCCAAGGATGATGCATTCATCCTCTTCCTTCCTAGTGTCTAAGATTATGAAATCAGCAAGGATGTAGAGGCCTTTAACCTTCACTAATACGTCCTCTACTAATTCATAAGCTTGTCTTACTGACTTGTCTGCCATTTGTAATGAGAATATGGCAGGTTGTACCTCAATGATTCCCAGCTACTCTATTACAGAGAGTGGCATAAGGTTTATACCTGACCCTAGGTCACACAGAGCTTTTTCAAAGACTATGGTGCCTATGGTGCAGGGTATTACGAATTTGCCAGGATCTTGTCTCTTTTGAGGTAAAGTTTACTGAACCCATGTATCTAGTTCACTAATGAGCAAGGGAGGTTCACCTTCCCAAGTCTCATTATCAAATAACTTGGCATTCAGCTTCATGATAGCTCCTAAATATTGAGCAACTTGCTCTCCAGTTACATCTTCATCCTCTTCAGAGGAAGAATAGTCTTCAGAGCTCATGAATGGCAGAAGGAGGTTTAATGGGATCTCTATGGTCTCTATATGAGCCTCAGATTCCCTTGGGTCCTCAATAGAGAACTCCTTCTTGCTTGAGAGACGTCCCATGAGGTCTTCCTCATTGGGATTCACGTCCTCTCTTTCCTCTCTAGGTTCGGCCATATTGATTATATCAATGGCCTTGCACTCTCTTTTTGGATTCTCTTCAGTATTGCTTGGGAGAGTACTAGGAGGAGTTTCAGTAATTTTCTTACTCAGCTGGCCCACTTGTGCCTCCAGATTTCTAATGGAGGACCTTGTGTCACTCATATAACTTAAAGTGGTCTTAGACGGATCAGAGACTAAGTTTGCTAAGTTAGAGGTGCTCTGTTCAGAATTCTCTGTCTGTTGCTGAGAAGATGATGGATAAGGCTTGATATTGCTGAGCCTATTTCTTCCACCATTATTAAAGCCTTGTTGAGGCTTTTTTTGATCCATCCATGTGAAATTTGGATGATTTCTCCATGATGAATTATAGGTGTTTCCATAAGGTTCACCCATATAATTTACCTCTGCTATTGCAGGGTTCTCAGGATCATAAGCTTCTTCTTTAGAAGATGCCTCTTTAGTACTGTTGGAAGCATTTTGCCATCCATTCAGACATTGAGAAATTATGTTGACTTGCTGAGTCAATATGGCATTCAGAGCATCAATTTCAAGAACTCCCTTCCTTTGAGGCATCCCATTATTCACGGAATTCCTCTCAGAAGTGTACATGAACTGGTTATTTGCAACCATGTCAATAAGTTCTTGAGCTTCTGCAGGCGTTTTCTTTAGGTGAATGGATCCACCTGCAGAATGGTCCAGTGACATCTTAGAGAACTCAGATAGACCATAATATAATATATCTATCATGGTCCATTCTGAAAACATGTTAGAAGGACATATTTTAGTCATCTGCTTGTATCTTTCCCAAGCTTCATAGAGGGATTCACCATCTTTTTGTTTGAAGGTCTAAACATCCACTCTAAGCTTGCTCAGCTTTTGAGGGGGAAAGAATTTAGCCAAGAAGGCCGTGACCAGCTTATCCCAGGAGTCCAGGCTATCCTTAGGTTGAGAGTCCAACCATGCTCTAGCTCTGTCTCTTACAGCAAAAGGGAAAAGCGTGAGCTTGTAGACTTCAGGATCTACTCCATTAGTTTTAACAGTCTCACAGATCTGCAAGAATTTAGTTAAAAACTGATAGGGATCTTCTGATGGAAGTCCATGAAACTTGCAGTTCTGTTGCATTAGAGCAACTAATTGAGGTTTCAGCTCAAAATTGTTTGCTCCAATGGCAGGAATTGAGATGCTTCTTCCACCAAACTTGGAAGTAGGTGTAGTATAATCACCAAGCATCCTCCTTGCATTATTGTTATTGGGTTCGGCTGCCATATCCTTTTCTTGTTCGAAAATTTCAGCAAGGTTGTCTCTGGATTGTTGTAATTTAGCTTCTCTTAATTTCCTCTTCAGAGTCCTTTTAGGTTCTGGGTCAGCTTCAACAAGATTGCCTTTTTCCTTGTTCCTGCTCATATGAAAGAGAAGAGAGCAAAAAAAGAAGAGAAATCCTCTATGTCACAATAAAGTGGTTCCTTATTATTAGTAGAAGAAGAAAGGGAATAAAGAAAGGAGAATCCAAACAGAAAATTAATCAGGGATTAGGGTTTAAAATTAATTACTTGACTAACAAGAAACTAAAAGATAAGATTCTAGAATTTAAAGATTGAACCTTTCTTAACAAGAAAGTAACAAACTTCAAATTTTTGAATCAATCACATTAATTGTTAGCATAATTTTCAAAAATAAAGCTAAAACTAAGAAAAAGATTTTTGAAAAATAATTTAAAGGATTTTCGTAAATTAAAAAGAAAAATGAAAAAGATTTATTTTTTTTGAAAAAGTTTTGAAAAGAAAAGATTTTTAAAATTTGAAAATTTGACTTGACTTACAAGAAACAACTAATTTTAAAAATTTTTGACTAAGTCAACCCAAATTTTCAAAATTTTGAGAGAAAAAAGGAAAAGATATTTTTTTTATTTTTGAATTTTTAATGATGAGAGAGAAAAACACAAATATGACCCAAAACATGAAAATTTTGCATCAAAACCGATGATGCATGAATGTCAAGATGAACACCAAGAATACTTTGAAGATCATGATGAACATCAAGAACATATTTTTGAAAAATTTTTTATGCAAAGAAAACATGCAAGACACCAAACTTAGAAATCTTTAATTCTTAGACAATATGAATGCAAAGATGCACATGAAAAACAATAAAATACAAAACAAGAAAACATCAAGATCAAACAAGAAGACTTACCAAGAACAACTTGAAGATCATGAAGAACACTATGAATGCATGAATTTTCGAAAATTGCAAGAACAAAATGAATATGCAATTGATGCCAAACTTAAAATATGACACAAGATTCAAACAAGAAACACAAAATTTTTGATTTTTATAATTTTATTATTTTTTTTGGATTTTATTTTTTTTTTTTCGAAAAACATATAGGAAAAAGGAAGTAATAAATTCAAAGTCCTCAATCAAAATTCCAGGAATCATACCAGGTTAGTCTAAAGCTTGATGGCCAGCCAAGCTTCAGCATACCATTTTGAAACTCTAGAATTCATTCTTAAAAAACTCTGAAGGATTTTTCGAAAATTAAGGGAAAATTTTGAAAAATATTTTTGAAAATTTTTTTTTGAAAAGAAATTAAAAAAAGAAAATTACCTAATCTGAGCAACAAGACGAACCGTCAGTTGTCCACACTCGAACAATCCCCGACAACGGCGCCAAAATCTTGGTGCACGAAATTGTGATCTCTAATAATGGCTTCAACTTGGTATGCGCGTTTATAACTTAGCACTTTCTTCACAACCTCGCACAACTAATCAGCAAGTGCACTGGGTCGTCCAAGTAATACCTTACGTGAGTAAGGGTCGATCCCACGGAGATTGTTGGTATGAAGCAAGCTATGGTCATCTTGTAAATCTCAGTTAGGCGGATAATAAATGTTATGGAGTTTTCGAATAATAAATAAAGCAGAAAATAAAGATAGAGTTACTCATGTAATCCAATGGTGGGAATTTCAGATAAGTGTATGGAGATGTTGTGTTCCCTCTGAATCTCTGCTTTCCTACTACTTTCATCCAATCCTTCTTATGGAGATGTTGTGTTCCTTCATGAATGCTGCCATCAATTCTAGCTTATACCACGAAGACTCTGATCTCACGGAATGGAAAGCTCGATTGTCAGGCATGGGGCAACCATGCGTCGTGTATCAGGAATCCAAGAGATACACACTCTAGCTCTCACTTGTAGAACGGAGGTGGTTGTCAGGCACGCATTCATAAGGATGGATGATGATGAGTGTCACAGATCATCACATCCATCAAGTTGAAGTACGAATGGTATCTTAGAACAGGAATAAATCAAATTGAATAGAAAATTGTAGTAATTGCATTAAAACTGGAGGTACAGCAGAGCTCCACACCCTTAATCTATGGTGTGTAGAAACTCCACCGTTGAAAATACATAAGTGATCAAGGTTCAGGCATGGCTGAATGGCCAGCCCCCAAAACAAAACCCAAGATGTGAAAAATCTAGATATGGAACTAAGATGTCAAATACAATAGTAAAAAGTCCTATTTATACTAGACTAGCTACTAGGGTTTACAGAGATAAGTAATTGATGCAGAAATCCACTTCCGAGGCCAACTTGGTGTGTGCTTGGGCTGAGCTTGATCTTTACACAAGCTGAGGCTTCTTTTGGAGTTGAACGCCAAGTCGTAACGTGTTTTTGGTGTTCAACTCTGGTTGGTGATGTGTTTCTGGCGTTTGACTCCAGAATGCAGCATGGAACTTATAGTAAAGTCCAGAAATGTGAATTTAGCATAAAAACTAATGAAAACATCCCTAAAAGTAACTAGATCCTACTAAAAACTACCTAAAAATAATGCCAAAAGCGTATAAATTATTCGCTCATCATCTACCAATCTTTGTGGATACGATCCCACTTCATTGTGGGTTATTACTTGACGATAATTTTGGTGCACTTGCCAAAAGAACGGATTCATAATCAAGATTTTGAGGGGTGCGAATTTCGGACATCAAGTTTTATGGCGCCGTTACCGGGGATTGGTTTGAATTTGACAATAACTAAATTGATTGGGGAGCTAGATTAATCATTTTAATTACCGTGTTAATTCCTTTTCAGTTTGTTTTGTCTGCTTTCCTATTTTGCTTTGTTTTTGATTTAATCCTTTTTGTTACTTGCTGTCCATATTTCTAGTCTTCTTACTGCCATATTAATTATTTGATCAATTGTATCAACCAAGCTAACCACTAACCTCAACAAGAGTTTTCACTTCACTTAACCTCTACTGGCTATTTGTTGAATGTATGACAGGTAGAAGGGAAGCAAAAGGCAAAGGCATAGTTAGAGAGGAAGTAGTGGAGGAAGAATTGAGAACTACTATGGAGGAAGAAGTGTATAACCATGTTGGAGAAGAAGCTGGCAATCATTTTGGGTAAGAGAGGAGAATCTTAGGCTCCTACATCAACCCAAATCTAGGAAACTATGGCAGCAGCATCCTGAAGCCAACAATACATAGTAACAACTTTGACTTGAAACCTCAACTCATCACACTTGTCCAGAATAATTGTTCATATGGAGGGGGTGCTCAAGAGGACCCAAACCAACATCTCACTACATTCTTGAGGATATGCGACACTGTAAAATCCAATGGTGTACATCATGACACCTACAAGCTACTCTTGTTCCCTTTCTCACTCAGAGATAAGGAAGCAAAGTAGTTGGAGGCATTCCCCAAGGAGAGCTTGACCACTTGGCAGGAGGTTGTGAACAAGTTTCTAGCAAGATTCTACCCTCCACAAAGAATCAATAGATTGAGAACTGAGGTGCAAACCTTCAAACAGCAAGAATGTGAAACACTTTATGAGGCCTGGGAGAGGTTCAAAGACTTGACAAGGAATTGCCCTCCGGATATGTTCAACGAATGGGTTCAACTACACATCTTCTATGAAGGGCTATTGGTGCACGAAATTGCAATCACACTTTTTCAATCCCGCACAACTAACTAGCAAGTGCACTGGGTCGTCCAAGTAATACCTTACATGAGTAAGGGTCGATCCCACGGAGATTTTCGGCTTGAAGCAAGCTATGGTTATCTTGTAACTCTTAGTCAGGATATCAATAATTCTCAGGTTTAATGGTGAAAAGTGGAAGAACATGAAATAATTACTTGTTTTGCAGTAATGGAGAATAGGTTGAGGTTATGGAGATGCTCTATCTTATGAATCTCTGCTTTCCTACTGTCTTCTTCTTCATGCACGCAAGACTCCTTCCATGGCAAGCTGTATGTAGGGTTTCACCGTTGTCAATGGCTACCTCCCATCCTCTCTGTGAAAATGTTCAACGCGCTCTGTCACAGCACGGCTAATCATCTGTCAGTTCTCAATTAGGTTGGAATAGAATCTAGTGATTCTTTTGCGTCTGTCACTAACGCCCAGCCTTTAGGAGTTTGAAGCTCGTCACAGTCATTCAATCCCTAAATCCTACTCAGAATACCACAGACAAGGTTTAGACCTTCCGGATTCTCTTGAATGCCGCCATCAATTCTAGCTTATACCACAAAGATTCTGATTAAGGAATCCAAGAGATATCTACTCAATCTAAGGTAGAACGGAGGTGGTTGTCAGGCACATGTTCATAGTTGAGAATGATGATGGGTGTCAACGATCATCACATTCATCAAGTTTAGGAACAAGTGATATCTTAGAATAGAAGCAAGCGTGATTGAATGAAAAACTGTAGTAATTGCATTAATTCATCAAGACACAGCAGAGCTCCTCACCCCCAACCATGGGGTTGAGAGACTCATGCTGTAGAAGATACAATGAGAAACGTGTAAAGTGTCATGAGGTCCAGATACAATGTCAAAAGGTCCTATTAATAGTGAACTAGTAACCTAGGGTATACAGAAATGAGTAAATGACGTAAAAATCCACTTCCGGGGTCCACTTGGTGTGTTCTTGGGCTGAGCATTGAAGCTTTCATGTGTAGAGACTTTTTCTGGAGTTAAACGCCAGCTTTTATGCCAGTTTGGGCGTTTAACTCCAATTTTTGTGCCAGTTCCGGCGTTAAACGCCGGGAATTCTGAAGCTGATTTGCAACGCCGGTTTGGGCCATCAAATCTCGGACAAAGTATGGACGATTAACATTTCTGGAAAGCCCAGGATGTCTACTTTCCAACGCAATTGAGAGCGCGCCAATTGGGGTTCTGTAGCTCCAAAAAATCTACTTCGAGTGTAGGGAGGTCAGAATCCAACAGCATCTGCAGTCCTTTTCAGCCTCTAAATCAGATTTTTGCTCAGGTCCCTCAATTTCAGCCAGAAAATACCTGAAATCACAGAAAAACACACAAACTCATAGTAAAGCCCAGAAAAGTGAACTTTAACTAAAAAATAATGAAAATGTAATAAAAACTAACTAAAATATACTAAAAACATACTAAAAACAATGCCAAAAAGCGTATAAATTATCCGCTCATCACAACACCAAACTTAAATTGTTGCTTGTCCCCAAGCAACTGAAAATCAAAATAGAATAAAAAGAAGAGAATATACTATAGACTCCAAAATATCAAAGAAACTTAGCTCCAATTAGATGAGCGGGACTAGTAGCTTTTTGCTTCTGAACAGTTTTGGCATCTCACTTTATCCTTTGAAGTTTAGAATGATTGGCATCCATAGGAACTCAGAAGTCAGATAGTGTTATTGATTCTCCTAGTTAAGTATGATGATTCTTAAACATAGCTACTTTATGAGTCTTGGCTGTGGCCCAAAGCACTCTGTCTTCCAGTATTACCACCGGATACATACATGCCACAGACACATACTTGGGTGAACCTCTTCAGATTGTGACTCAGCTTTGCTAGAGTCCCCAATTAGAGGTGTCCAGGGTTCTTAAGCACACTCTTTTTGCCTTGGGTCACAACTTTATTATTATTATTTTTTTCTTTTTCCTCTTCTCTCTTTTTTTTTTTGTTTTTTTTTCTTCTTTTTTTGTATTTACTGCTTTTTCTTGCTTCAAGAATCAATTTGATGATTTTTCAGATCCTCAATAACATTTCTCCTTTTCCATCATTCTTTCAAGAGCCAACAATTTTAACATTCTTAAAACAACAAATTCAAAAGACATATGCACTGTTCACGCATTCATTGAGAAAACAAAAAGTATTGTCACCACATCAAACTAATTCAACTAGTTTCAAAGATGAAATCGAAATCCTGTACTTCTTGTTCTTTTGTGATTAAAGCATTTTTCATTTAAGAGAGGTGATGGATTCATAGGAGATTTATAGCTTTAAGACATGAACCTTAAATTTTATTAATCATGAATTAAGAACAAGACTCAAAAATAGATATAAGATAAGACTAATAGTAATAGAAAACAAAAATTTAAATAGACTCCTAATGATAGAGGTTATCACAGAGTTAGGACGCAACAACCTTGATTTTGAGAAGTGGATGCTCCCTCAACTTGTAGGCTAATTGACCCTTCAAGGGAGAGCTTTTGGCGCTTCAACTCCTGTAGCTCACGCCCCTGCTTCTCTTGTTCCTTCAGCAATTTGCAGAGCATGCAGTTTTGATACTGCTGTTCTATCTTAATTTGTTCCATAGCTTCTTGCAGCTTGGCAACAGATGCTTCTAGATGAGTCCAGTAGTAAATTTCAGGAAGTTCAGGGAGGAACTCTTGCGCCCTCCTTTTGATAGAGTTATCTTGCATTTGTCCTTCCATTGACCTCTTGGTGATTGGGTGCTCAATTGGGATGAATTCATCTACTCCCATCCTCACCCGAGCATCTTTACATAGCAAAGAGATTAAGCTTGGGTAAGCCAGTTTGGCTTCAGTGGAGTTCTTGTTTGCAATTGTGTAAATCTCACAAGCAATCAGATGATGAATCTCCACTTCTTTTCCCAGCATAATACAATGAATCATCACTGCTCTCTTGGTAGTAACCTCAGAACGGTTACTAGTGGGCAAGATAGAACGCCCTATGAAGTCCAACCAGCTTCTTGCAACTGGTTTGAGATCTCCCCTTTTGAGTTGGTTTGGGAAACCTTTTGAGTTGGTCATCCACTTGGTTCCAGGGAGGCATATGTCCTCTAGAACTTGATCCAACCCCTTATCTACTCTCACCATTCTCCTATTAAAGGATTCAGGATCATCTTGTAGTTGAGGTAATTTGAAGACCTCTCTTATTTTGTCCAGATGGAAGTAAATAATTCTCCCTTTGACCATGGTTCTGTAGGTATGAAAAGCGGTTCCAGTCATTCTCTGCTTGTCTGTCAGCCACAAATTTGAGTAGAATTCCTGAACCATATTTCTCCCAACCTTTGTCTCAGGGTTGGTTAGAACTTCCCATCCTCTGTTTCGAATTTGCTCTTGGATCTCCGGATATTCATCTTCTTTCAGATCAAATTTAACTTCCGGGATCACTGACCTTAGACCCATTATTTTGTGTTAATGGTCTGCATGTTCTTTGGTTAAGAACTTCTCTTGACTCCAAAGGTCTTTTGGAGCATTCTCTTTCTTGCCTCTTGAATTGGTTTGTTTTCCTTTGGGAGCCATGATCTTGATGAGCCTTAACTTAGTGATCACGGAAAAACACACCAAACTTAGAGGTTTGCTTGTCCTCAAGCAAAAGAAAGGAAAGAGGAGAGAGAAGAGGAGAGCAAATTCGAATGGAAGGGAAGGGGGGTATGGCCGAACATATATTTATAAGGAAGGGAGAGAGAGTTCGAAAATTTTGAAGGAGATTTGAGAAGATATGGAAAGAAATTGAGAGATATTTGAGTTTTTTTGAAGAAGATTTGGAAAGGATTTGAAAGAGATTTGAAGAATGATTTTAATTTTGAAAATTTGAAGGTGAATGAAAGTTTGAAATGTATTTATGTAGAAAATTATGGATCAAAACAGGAAAGTTTGAAAAAATTTGAAGTGGAAAGCAAAATCTCTGTCTCCCACCTTTCTGGCGTTAAACACCCAGAATAGTATCCATTCTGGCGTTTAACGCCCAAATGTTGGCCAATTTGGGCGTTTAACGCCCAGCCAGGTACCCTGGCTGGCGTTAAACGCCAGAAACCCCTTCATCACTAGGCGTTTTGCTAAACGCCCAGGATGTTGCACACCTGGCGTTAAACGCCCAGAATGGTGCCCATTCTGGCATTTAACACCCAAAATGGCACCTTTACTGGCGTTAAACGCCCAGAATGGTGCCCATTCTGGCGTTTAACGCCCAAAGTACCCCTTACTGGCATTTTCTCGCTAGCAAGCTCTTTTTCTCTGCTTTTTGCACTGAATCCTTCTGTAACTCTGTGAATTCCTTCAATTTTGATGATTGCCCTTTGAGACTATGTATCAAACTTTGATTAAACAAAACAGATAACCTGCTAATGACTGGGTTGCCTCCCAGCAAGCGCTTCTTTAATGTCTTTAGCTGGACCTTCACTGAGAATCATTCAAGCCTCAGTTTCGAGCATTCTTGCTCAAAATTGCTTTCAAGATAATGCTTGATCCTCTGTCCATTAACAATGAACTTTTTGTCAGAATCAGTATCCTGAAGCTTAACATATCCATATGGTGACACTCCTGTAATCACATACGGACCCCTCCATCGGGATTTAAGTTTTCTTGGGAACAGTCTGAGCCTAGAGTTGAAGAGCAGAACTTTTTGTCCTGGCTCAAAGACTCTGGATGAAAACTTCTTGTCATGCCACTTCTTTGCCTTTTCCTTATAAATTTTTGCATTTTCAAAGGCACTGAGTCTAAATTCATCTAGCTCATTTAGCTGGAGCAATCTTTTTTCACCAGCTAACTTAGCGTCCAGGTTTAGGAATCTGGTTGCCCAGTAGGCTTTATGTTCCAGCTCCACGGGCAGATGACAGGCCTTGCCATACACAAGTTAGTATGGAGAGGTTCCTATTGGAGTCTTGAATGCTGTTCTGTATGCCCACAGAGCATCATCCAAGCTCTTTGCCCAATCCTTTCTACGGGCAATTACAGTCCGTTCTAGGATTCTTTTTAGCTCTCTGTTAGAGACTTCAGCTTGCCCATTTATTTGTGGATGATATGGGGTTGCCACTTTGTGGCTAATTCCATATTGGACCATAGCAGAGTACAGCTGTTTATTGCAGAAATGAGTGCCCCCATCACTGATTAGTACTCTGGGAACACCAAACCTGCTGAAGATGTGTTTCTGGAGGAATTTCAGCACGATTTTAGTATCATTAGTGGGTGTAGCAATTGCTTCTACCCATTTAAATACATAGTCCACTGCCACTAGAATGTAAGTGTTTGAGTATGATGGTGGGAACGGACCCATAAAGTCAATACCCCATACATCAAACAATTCAATCTCTAGAATCCCTTGTTAAGGCATGGCGTATCCATGAGGCAAGTTACCAGCTCTTTGGCAACTGTCACAGTTACGCACAAACTCTCGGGCATCTCTATAGAGAGTGGGCCAGTAGAAGCCACATTGGAGGACCTTAGTGACGGTTCGCTCACTTCCGAAATGTCCCCCATACTGTGATCCATGGCAATGCCATAGGATCCTTTGTGCTTCCTCTCTGGGTACACATCTGCGGATCATTCTGTCTGCACATCTCTTAAAGAGATATGGCTCATCCCATAGGTAGTACTTGGCATCTGAAATTAATTTCTTTCTTTGCACCCTGCCGTACTCTTGGGGTATGAACCTCACAGCTTTATAATTTGCAATATCTGCAAACCATAGAGCTTCCTGAATGGCAAAGAGTTGCTCATCTGGGAAAGTCTCAGAGATCTCAGTAGAAGGGAGGGACGCCCCAGCTACTGGTTCTATTCGAGACAGATGATCAGCTACTTGGTTCTCTGTCTCTTTTCTGTCTCTTATTTTTATATCAAACTCTTGCAAAAGCAATACCCATCTTATGAGCCTGGGTTTTGAATCCTGCTTTGTGAGTAAGTACTTAAGAGCAGCATGGTCAGTGTACACAATCACCTTTGATCCTACTAAATAGGATCTAAACTTGTCAATGGCATAGACCACTGCAAGTAACTCTTTTTCTGTGGTTGTGTAATTCTTCTGTGCATCATTTAGAACACGGCTGGCATAATAAATGACGTGCAGAAGCTTGTTATGCCTCTGTCCCAACACTGCACCAATGGCATGGTCACTGGCATCACATATTAATTCGAATGGTAATGTCCAGTCTGGTGCAGAGATGACTGGTGCTGTGACCAGCTTGGCTTTCAGGGTCTCAAATGCCTGCAAACACTTTGTGTCAAACACAAATGGTGTGTCAATAGCTAGCAGGTTGCTCAGAGGTTTTGCAATTTTTGAAAAATCCTTTATAAACCTTCTGTAGAATCTTGCATGCCCCAGAAAGCTTCTGATTGCCTTAACATTGGTAGGTGGTGGTAATTTTTCAATTACCTCTACCTTTGCTTTATCCACCTCTATTCCCTTGCTTGAAATTTTGTGCCCAAGGACAATTCCTTCAGTCACCATAAAGTGACATTTCTCCCAGTTTAATACCAGGTTAGTCACTTGGCATCTTTTCAGGACAAGTGCTAGATGGTTAAGACATGAGCTGAATGAGTCTCCATATACTGAGAAGTCATCCATGAAGACTTCCAGGAACTTCTCCACCATATCAGAGAAGATGGATAGCATGCATCTCTGAAAAGTTGCAGGTGCATTACACAGACCAAAAGCATTCTTCTGTAGACAAACACGCCAGAAGGGCAAGTGAATGCTGTTTTCTCTTGGTCCTGAGGATCTACTGCAATTTGGTTGTAACCTGAATAGCCATCCAAAAAGTAGTAATAATCATGACCAGCTAGTCTTTCTAGCATTTGGTATATGAATGGTAAAGGAAAATGATCCTTTCTGGTGGCTGTATTGAGCCTTCTGTAGTCAATACACATACGCCACCCTGTAACTGTTCTTGTAGGAACCAGTTCATTCTTTTCATTATGAACCACTGTCATGCCTCCCTTTTTGGGGACAACTTGGACAGGACTCACCCAGGGGCTATCAGAAATGGGATAAATAATTCCAGCCTCTAGTAATTTAGAGACCTCTTTCTGCACCACCTCCTTCATGGTTAGATTTAGCCGCCTTTGTGGTTGAACCACTGGTTTGGCATTATCCTCCAATAGGATCTTGTGCATGCATCTTGCTGGGCTAATGCCCTTAAGATCACTTATGGACCACCCAAGAGCAGTCTTGTGTGCCCTTAGCACTTGAATCAGTGCTTTCTCTTCCTGTGGATTTAAAGCAGAGCTTATGATCACTGGAAAAGTGTCACCCTCTCCCAAAAATGCATACTTCAGGGATGGTGGTAGTGGTTTGAGCTTAGGTTTGGGAGGCTTATCCTCTTCCTGAGGAATTTTCAAAATTTCTTTTGTTTCCTCTGGTTCTTCCTGATCAGGTTGAACATCCTTGAAGATGTCCTCTAGCTCTGATTCTAGACTTTCAGTCATATTGATCTCTTCTACCAAAGAGTCAATAATGTCAGCGCTCATGCAGTCATCTGGTGTGTCTGGATGCTGCATAGCTTTTACAGCATTCAACTTGAACTCATCCTCATTGACTCTCAGGGTTACTTCCCCTTTTTGTACATCAATAAGAGTTCATCCAGTTGCTAGGAATGGTCTTCCTAGAATGAGAGTTGCACTCTTGTGCTCCTCCATTTCCAGCACTACAAAGTCAGTTGGAAAGGCGAATAGCCCAACCTTGACAATCATGTCCTCAATTATGCCTGATGGATATTTAATGGAGCCATCAGCAAGTTGGAGACATATCCGGGTTGGTTTGACTTCTTCAGTCAACCCAAGCTTTCTGATAGTGGATGCAGGTATTAGATTGATACTTGCTCCAAGGTCACACAGGGCTGTCTTGGTGCAAGCACCTTCTAATGTGCATGGTATCATAAAGCTTCCTGGATCTTGAAGCTTTTCTGGTAAGCATTTCAGAATGACTGCACTGCATTCTTCAGTGAGAAACACTTTTTCAGTTTCTCTCCAATCCTTCTTATGACTTAAGATCTCTTTCATGAACTTAGCATAAGAAGGTATTTGCTCAAGTGCCTCTGCAAACGGAATCTTTATTTCAAGAGTCCTTAGATAGTCTGCAAAGCGGGCAAATTGCTTATCCTGTTCCGCTTGGCGGAGTTTCTGAGGATAAGGCATCTTGGCTTTATATTCTTCAACCTTAGTTGCTGCAGGTTTATTCCTTATAGAGGTGGTTGGAGAAGCCTTTTTAGAGGGGTTACTACCAGCACTCTCAGGTGTCTGATTCCTCATTGGCGTTTGAACGCCAAGGTTGGGTGAAGAATGGGTGTTTAACGCCAACTTTTCCCCCTTTTCTGGCGTTTGAACGCCAGAACTGGGCAGGGAATGGGCGTTTAACACCAGCTTTTCCCCCCTTTCTGGCATTTGAATGCCAAGAGTATTCATCTCTGGGCTCTTACTGTCCTCAGAGAGATTTTGGACAGTGGTTTGGTTATCCTCTGTCAATTGTTCCTTTATTGGCTTTTTGCTACTTTGAGCAGTGTTATTCAATGTCTTCCCACTCCTCAGTTGAACTGCTTGGCATTCTTCTGTTATTTGTTTAGATAACTGCTGTTTTGCCTGATTCAACTGTGATTCTATGTTCTTGTTAGCAATTTTAGTTTCTTGGAGCATCTCTTTAAATTCTGCTAATTGTTTTGTCATCAGGTGTAGTTGCTGATTAAGCTCAACCATCTGTTCTTGAGGATTAGGATCAGTGGCTACTGCCATAACTTCTTCTTTTGTAGAGGACTCATTGCTAGAGTATAAATGTTGATTTCTAGCAACAGTATCTATAAGCTCTTGAGCCTCTTCAATCGTCTTCCTCATATATATAGATCTACCAGCAGAGTGGTCTAGAGACATCTGAGCTTTTCTTGTAAGCCCATAGTAGAAGATGTCTAACTGTACCCACTCTGAAAACATTTCAGAGGGGCATTTTCTTAGCATACTTCTATACCTCTCCCAAGCATTATAAAGGGATTCATTATCCTCTTGTTTAAAGCCTTGGATGTCCAGCCTTAGCTGTGTCATCCTTTTTGGAGTGTAAAATTGATTCAGGAATTTGTCTGATAATTGTCTCCATGTTTTTATGCTTGCTGTGGGTTGGTTATTCAACCACCTCTTAGCTTGATCTTTTACAGCAAATGGAAACAGTAATAATCTATAGACATCCTGATCTACCTCTTTATCACGTACTGTGTCAGCAATTTATAAGAATTGTGCCAGAAACTCAGTAGGTTCTTCCTGTGGAAGACCGAAATACTGGCAATTTTGCTGCACCATGATAATGAGTTGAGGATTTAACTCAAAGCTGCTTGCTTTAATGGGAGGTATACAGATCCTACTCCCATATACAGCTATAATGGGGTTAGCATATGACCCCAGAGTCCTTCTGGACTGTTCAATTCCACTTAGGTCCATGATGGAGAAAGGGAATATGATATGGATTCACAAGTAAAGCAAATTTTTTTTTTGATTAAAGGTGACCGAAAAATTTAAAATAAAATAAAACAAAATTTCGAAAACTAAAAAAAATAAGATCAAAACAAATTGAAAACTAAATCAATTAGTTAATAAAAAAAAGATTTTGGAATTAGCAATTGAAAAGATATGATTGAAAATTATCTTGAAAAAGATTTAATTTTTGAAATGAGGAAAGAGAAAAACAACAAAATGACACCAAACTTAGAATTTTTAGAAAATCAGACACAAATTTTCGAAAACTTAAAGGAAAACACAAAGAAGACACCAAACTTAGAATTTTTAAGGATCAAGAAAGGACTAAGGACATGCAAACTCGAAAAAAAAAGAAAACAAAAGCATGCAATTGACACCAAACTTAAAATATGAAACTAAACTCAAATAAAAGACTCTAAACCAACAAAAATAAAACAGTCCTAATCTAAGCAATAAGATAAACCGTCAGTTGTCCAAACTCGAACAATCCCCAGCAACGGCGCCAAAAACATGGTGCATGAAATTGCAATCACACTTTTGCAATCCCGCACAACTAACCAGCAAGTGCATTGGGTCGTCCAAGTAATACCTTACGTGAGTAAGGGTCGATCCCACGGAGATTGTCGGCTTGAAGCAAGCTATGGTTATCTTGTAACTCTTAGTCAGGATATTAATAATTCTCAGGTTTAATTGTGAAAAGTGGAAGAACATGAAATAATTACTTGTTTTGCAATAATGGAGAATAGGTTGAGGTTTTGGAGATGCTCTATCTTCTGAATCTCTGCTTTCTTACTGTCTTCTTCTTCAAGCACGCAAGACTCCTTCCATGGCAAGCTGTATGTAAGGTTTCACCGTTGTCAATGGCTACCTCCCATCCTCTCAGTGAAAATGTTCAACGCGCTCTGTCACAGCACGGCTAATCATCTGTCGGTTCTCAATCAGGTTGGAATAGAATCCAGTGATTCTTTTGCGTCTGTCACTAACGCCCAGCCTTCAGGAGTTTGAAGCTCGTCACAGTCATTCAATCCCTGAATCCTACTCGGAATACCACAGACAAGGTTTAGACCTTCCAGATTCTCTTGAATGCCACCATCAATTCTAGCTTATACCACGAAGATTCTGATTAAGGAATCCAAAAGATATCTACTCAATCTAAGGTAGAACAGAGGTGGTTATCAGGCACACGTTCATAGGTGAGAATGATGATGAGTGTCACAGATCATCACATTCATCAAGTTTAGGAACAAGTGATATCTTAGAATAGAAGCAAGCGTGATTGAATGAAAAACTGTAGTAATTGCATTAATTCATCAAGACACAGCAGAGCTCCTCACCCCCAACCATGGGGTTGAGAGACTCATGCTGTAGAAGATACAATGAGAAACGTGTAAAGTGTCATGAGGTCCAGATACAATGTCAAAAGGTCCTATTAATAGTGAACTAGTAACCTAGGGTATACAGAAATGAGTAAATGACGTAAAAATCCACTTCCGGGGTCCACTTGGTGTGTGCTTGGGCTGAGCATTGAAGCTTTCATGTGTAGAGACTTTTTCTGGAGTTAAACGCCAGCTTTTATGCCAGTTTGAGTGTTTAACTCCAATTTTTGTGCCAGTTCCGGCGTTAAACGTCGGGAATTCTGAAGCTGATTTGCAACGCCGGTTTGGGCCATCAAATCTCAGGCAAAGTATGGACTATTATACATTGCTGGAAAGCCTAGGATGTCTACTTTCTAACGGAACTAAGAGCGCTCCAATTGGGTTTCTGTAGCTATAAAAAATCCACTTCGAGTGCAGGGAGGTCAGAATCCAACAGCATCTGCAGTCCTTTTCAGCCTCTAAATCAGATTTTTGCTCAGGTCCCTCAATTTCAGCCAGAAAATACCTGAAATCACAGAAAAATACAAAAACTCATAGTAAAGCCCAGAAAAGTGAACTTTAACTAAAAACTAATGAAAATGTAATAAAAACTAACTAAAATATACTAAAAATATACTAAAAATAATGTCAAAAAGCGTAGAAATTATCCGCTCATCAGCTATCGTATGAAGCAAAGAAAGCTGTGGACCACTCTTTAGGGGGTTCACTCAACAAGAAGAAAACTATTAAGGAGGTCATAGATGTTATCGAGACTGTAGCCAAAAATGAGTACTTCTATGCTTCAAAAGAGCTCAAAAGAGAGGAGTGCTAGAACTCAACTCTATGGACGTCTTGTTAGCACAAAACAAGGCAATTGCAGCACAATTAGCAGCCTTAACAAAGAAGGTGGAGGCAAGCCAAGTCTCAGCTATCCAAGCTCAAGCACTACCTCAAGAAGAAGTTGCACCTGAAGTTGAATGTGAATGGGAGCAGGCAAATTATGTGAACAACCCATCTTGACCATCATATGATCCAAACTCTAAAACATACAACCCAGGATGGAAGAACCATCCAAATTTTGGGTGGGAAAACCAACAAGACCACAAACTATATCACTCCAATCATCACAACAACCACAACTCCAACCACCAATCAAGCAACAACAGACCCTACCATAACTAACAAAACACATCATATCACCCCACACAGCAAACACACAACAGCCACCACCAACATACATCAACCCCTACCATACAACAACCATGTGAAATCAACAACAGTTTCTCAAAATTGGAGGTAGCCATAGCACAATTTTCAACACAACTGACTGGAACTATCTTCACTATTCTGGAAAGACAGCTACAAGCTGACAGAAAGATAGATGCAAACCATGAAGAGGCCAGATCCAACATAAAGAATCAAGGGGCAGCAATTTCAAAGTTAAAGGCACAATTAGTGAGCTTATCCAAGCAAATACGTATGTGCACACATACCTTTCCTAGTGACACCATGGCTAACCCAAGGGGAGAGTGCAAGGCTATAACACTAAGAAGTGAAAAGGTTGTGGAAGAAACAACCCCAAGTCGAAACCACCAAGAAGAAGAAATTGCAAAGGAACCTGAAATCAAGAAGGAAGAAAAGACCTCTGCACCATCCTCACCAAATCAAGTTCTGAAGCCTTATGTGCCACAAGTACCCTATCCACAAAGGCTAAGGAAGATGAATTGGGGGGGAGAAAGAGACTGTAGTGCTCACTGAGGAGTGTAATGCCATAATACAAAAGAAGCTTCCCCAAAAGCTAAAAGATCCTGAGAGCTTACAAATCTCCTGTATCATTGGGGATATGAACATTGAGAAGGCATTATATGATCTCGGAGAAAGCATAAACCTCATGTCTTTGGCCATGATGAAAAAATGAGAAAAGAGCAAGCCAAGCCAACAAGGATGGCACTCCAATTGGCTGACAGAACGTTTAAATTCCCCTATGGTGTGGTGGAAGATCTATTGGTGAAAGTGGGGGAATTCATCTTCCCAGCTGATTTGTTGTGCTTGACATGGAGGAAGAAGCCAACACATCAATTATTCTAGGAAGGCCATTCCTAGCCACTGCTGGAGCTATAATTGATGTTCAAAAAAGGGAGCTAGTCTTGAGACTACATGAAGAGAAGATGGTTTTCAATGTCTTCAAGGCAATGAGCTACCCCAAAGAAGCCATTAGTGAATGCATGATGGTGAATACCATTGAAACCTTGGTTCAAGGAGTCCTAGAGGAAGAACAATGTGAAGAAACCTAAGAGCAAGACCAACAAGTCTCATGTGGTGAGCTACCAATGGAGGCTATGGGCAAATTAATCATGATTGATAAGCCAAGCAAGATGGAAGTAGAGGCACCAAAGTTGGAACTAAAGATTCTACCTCCAAGTTTGAAATATGCTTACTTGGGTGATAACAACACATACCCAGTAATCATTAACTCAAACCTGAATGAGGAACAAGAAGAGGAGTTAATCCAAGTGCTGAAACAACCTAAGGATGCTATAGGTTGGACACTCGCGAATCTAAAGGGAATCAGTCCTTCAATGTACATGCACAAGATCCTACTTGAGGAAGGTGCAAAGCCCTCAAGAAAGCAACAGAGAAGGTTGAACCCAACAATGAATGAGGTAGTAAAAAAAGAGGTATTGAAACTATGGCAAGCAGGGGTAATCTACCCTATCTCAGACAGTCCTTGGGTAAGCCCTATCCAAGTGGTTCCTAAGAAAGGAGGGATCACTGTTGCACCAAACGAGAAGAATGAACTAATATCTACAAGAACACTGACTAGCTGGCGCATGTGCATTGATTATAGGAAGCTCAATGAAGCCACCCGGAAGCACCACTTTCCCCGACCTTTCATGGACTAGATGCTTGAAAGATTTGCAAGACACGAATATTACTGCTTCCTGGACGGCTACTCTGGCTACAACCAAATAGTTGTAGACCCAAAGGATAAGGAGAAAACCTCTTTTACTTGTTCCTTTGGAGTCTTTGCTTATAGGAGAATGCCCTTTTGGATTGTGCAATGCACCTGCAACATTCCAAAGGTGCATGCTCTCCATCTTTTCAAACATGATTGAGAAGTTCATAGAAGTGTTTATGGACGACTTCTCTATGTTTGGGGATTCATATTCTGATTGCCTACATCATCTTGCCATGGTGCTAAAGAGATGCCAGGAAACTAACCTGGTTTTAAACTGGGAAAAGTGACATTTCATGGTAACTGGATAGGTGGCTCTTGGTCATAAGATCTCTAAAAAGGGTATAGAAGTGGACAAGGCAAATGTAGAAGTAATTGAGAAGTTGCCTCCACCTTGCAATGTCAAGGCAATTAGAAGCTTTTTAGGACATGTTGGATTCTATAGGAAGTTTATAAAAGATTTTTCAAAGATTGCAAAACCCCTTTGCAACCTACTTGTCTCAAATACCCCCTTTGTCTTTAATAGAGAGTGTATGTTAGCTTTTGATGAACTTAAAAATAGACTTTCCTCTACACCTATTATAACACCACCTAGCTGGGATTTACTCTTTGAATTGATGTGTGATGCATCTGATTTCGTTGTTGGTGCTATTCTAGAGCAAAGGAAAGAGAAGCTAGTGCATGTTATTTACTATGCTAGTAAAGTCCTCAATGAGAATCAAAGGAACTACACCACTACAAAGAAGAAACTTTTAACCATAGTGTTTGCTTTTCATAAGTTTAGATCATATCTTATTGGCTCAAAAGTTACTGTTTTCACTGATCATGCAGCCCTCAAGTATCTATTGACCAAGCAAAAATCCAAGCCTAGGCTAATAAGGTGGGTCTTGCTACTTCAAGAATTCAACATAGAGATAAAAAATAGAAGTGGTGTAGAGAACAAGGTGGCTGACCACCTCTCAAGAATTCCACATGAAAAAGATGGAGCACAACAATTTGAAGTGAATGAAAGTTTCCCTGATGAGCAGTTGATGATGATTCAAGAAAGCCCTTAGTTTGCTGATATAGCCAACTTCAAGGCTATTGAGGAGTTACCAACCAACATCAACAGGCACATAAGGTGGAAGCTACTCAATGATGCTAAACACTACATCTAGGATGAGCCGTACTTGTTCAAAAAGGGTATTGATGGAATCTTGAGGAGATGTGTTTCACAAGAGGAAGGGCAAGAAGTGTTGTAGCAATGCCATGGATATGCATATGGAGGCCATTTTAGTGGAGAAAGAATAACAGCAAAGGTGCTCCAATGTGGATTCTTTTGGCCAACAGTATTCAAAGATGCTAAGGAATTGGTGTCAAGGTGCAATGAATGCCACAATAGTTTATCCTAGAACTTGAGTTGTTTGATGTATGGAGAATTGACTTCATGGGGCCTTTTCCTACCTCATACTCAAACAAGTACATTCTAGTGGTAGTGGACAATGTATCTAAGTGGGTGGAGGCCATTGCAACACCAACAAATGCTAACAAGGTAGTCATGAACTTCCTTAGGAGGAACATCTTTAGCCAATTTGGAGTACCCAGAGCTCTTATAGTGATGGAGGGAGCCACTTTTGCAATAGACCATTGGAAGCCCTCCTCTTGAGATATTGAGTGAAACATAAGGTTGCAACACCTTATCACCCTCAAACAAGTGGGCAGACAGTGGTATCTAATAGAGAGCTAAAGCGGATCCTAGAAAAAACTGTGGGAGCTTCAAGAAAGGACTGGTCAAAGAGGCTGGATGACGCTCTTTGGGCATATAGGACAGCCTTCAAAACACCAATAAGGATGACCCCCATATCAGCTGGTGTATGAGAAGGCATGTCACATACCCCTGGAGCTTGAACACAAAGCCTTTTGGGCACTCAAGCTACTAAACTTTGATAGTAATGCTGCTGGGGAGAAAAGAATCTTGCAACTATAAGAACTAGAAGAACTCAGAGCTCAAGCATATGAAAATACCAAAATCTACAAGGAAAAAGCTAAGAGGTGCCATGATCAAAAGATAGCAAGAAGAGAGTTTGTAGAAGGTCAAAAGGTGTTATTATATAACTCAAGACTCAAATTCTTCCCAAAAAAACTTAAGTCTCGATGGTTAGGACCTTTTACCATCTTTAAAGTACCCCCTATGATCATGTAGAGCTCATGGAGGACAAAACTCAGAGAACTTTCACTGTAAATGGCCATAGACTCAAACATTACTTGGGAGACTCTTTGGAGGAGCAGAGAGTGAGCTACAACCACTACAAGAAAATAGAATATTTATAACAAAAAATATGTATCAAATTTAAAATTGTTACAAAAAATAGTATTTTGTAATAATAATATGTGATTGTTACAAAAGAATAATGTTTTGTAACAATATTACAAGTTGTTGCAAATAACCTGTTTTATTTTGTTACAAATTATGTTAGTTTTTGTAACGAGATGGTGTTTTGTTACAAAATATTGTAATATTTTGTAACAAAAAAAAAACAAGTTGCAAAAATTCAAAATATTTTGTAACAAATTTTGTTTTTTGTTTCAAAAACTTCAATTGTTTTGTAACAAAATAACTTTTTGTTTCAAAAACTCCAATTATTTTGTAACAAAAAATTAATTTGTCACAAAATTCAATATTGTTTGTAACAAGTTAATTATTTGTCACAAAATATAAATATGTTTTATAACAATTTTTTTTTTCAAAATGTTAAACACTTTAAGAATAAAAAAAAATTGTGTATATATTTTTTTTAAAATAATTTTATTTTGTAACATCCTGCATTTTTGAAAATCTAAATATAAATAAATTGTGATTTTATTTTATTAAGTTTAAACTTTATAATTTTAGAAATAATTTATTAGAAATAATTAAATAGATTCAGAGATAATTTCATCATAAATCAATATAATTTTTAAAAATTTTATTTTTAGAAATTATTTTAAATATCTTCTTATTTAATCTTATAATTATTGAATAATTTTATATATTTAAATTATACAACTTAATAGTCGTAAAAGAATAAGAATTTAATACGATTTAGTTAAATAATTGAGATTTTGGAATTTAATACTCTAATTTTTATAAATAGAGAAAATTAATTATATTATTTCTAATTTTAAATTAGAATACCTAATTAAATGCTAATTAGCAAACTGATAATTAAATAATATTTCTAAAATAATTTTAATGATTAAATTAGATTTAAAATTAATAAAACATATCCTATTTTGATTAAAATTACTAAAGGCAAATTTTCCTAAATTCAATCCAAAACCTAACTTTAACCAAATTAACCCTAACTCCCTAGATTAACCCTAGCCGCCATTCACTTTTGCTTTCCTAAGCTAACCTACAGCAGAAAGAAACAAAAGAAAGGGAAAGAAAGAAGAAGGGGGGGCACGGAAGGAAGGGAAAAAGCTAAAAAGAAGACGGGGAAAGAAAGGGGATGGCGCCGGTGGGGCAGGGAGCCGCCATCGCCATCGAGTCACTAAGAGAGAGAGAGAGGCTGTGACTGGAAGGAGAGAGAGAAGCTGCCTCGCATGTTGCTGTCGCCACCGCCGTCACCCTCATCTCCGATCGCCATCGTCGCTGTCGTGGGTGAAGACCGGAGCTTCTGGCAGCCGCCATCGAAGCAGAGTCACGGAGAGAAAGAGCTCGTGGGTGAGAGAGCGAGCGTCGCATCAGCCACCCTCATTGACATTCATGCATCGCCACTGCTGCTCCTATCCGCAACGCCAGCTTCCACTGCCGTTGCATCTCTCTTCACTGCCGCCAACAAGAATGCGCGCGAGGAGCAAACGCGTGGAAGGAGGAAAACGGAAGGAGAAGGCGGTGCTGCTCGCGTTGCAATGCCCAATCACCGTCCGTGGAGCCGCCACTGGGAGTTACCGTCGGAGATCCCATTGCTCTGTGCTAGCATTGTTTCTGAGTGCGGTAAGTGTTCCTTGTCGGAACCCTCGAAAATTAAATTTAGAAAAATAGTGCTCTGTTAAAGTTTATTAAAGATATTCAAATGTTGGTATTGTAGGGCTGAGTTCCAGTGTTTGCACGTCAAAATTAAGGTTGCTGTTGAACCACAGGGGCTTCTGGCCGCTATCGGAGCTGCTGCCGAGTCAGTTCGGGATTGCGGTTGCTCCGTTCTGCTATTACAGTAGCTCTTTTTACCCTTGTTCTGTTTTAGTAGCTGTGAGTAATTGATTAATTATGTGAATGTTGAATTGTGGCTAAAATTATGATTGGAATGGTTGAGATTGAGATTTGGAATTGTTGATTTAGTGTTTGATTGATTATGTGGATTGTGAATTATTTGACAAATAATTATTGTGAATGCTGAATTTGATGGATTGTATTGGTTGATTACTGTTGAGCTGCTTAGTAAATATATTATAATGGTGGTGGAATTGATGAGCAAAAACTATTTAGCCATCTTACTAGATTACTTTCAGCCATCAGTTTTATTGGTAATGTGTTATGATACACAAGTTACATTGAGTAGTTGTTTTTTATATTTGGTTCATTAGAAAATACTTACGATTCTAAGTATTAAAGTATTGAGCGTTAACAGATATGCTGCTAGAGCTTGCTAGGAGAGAAAAGAGTGCTGGAATAAAACCAGATGTTGATCTTGATATTTTCATGAAGGTATGCTCTTTATTAATTATTTTTTCCCTTCCCTTTTTCAGGAAGTATTTTCTCCTCTGTTTCTCCCGTATGAAAGCTTCTTACACAAACTAATAATCTAATCTATTTTCTTTTGTAGTTAATAGCTTTTGGAGGACATGAAATAGATCTTGTGGTAGAGTACATAATAAAGGTATTCATTAAGTAAATTGCGAAATAGTTTAATATTTGTTGAGTTGATAAAAATGTAAAAATAGAGATTAATAGGCTCAAGCTATTAGTATCCCGTTTCAATACAACTTACATCATATTGACATTTTTATAAGTCTTCCAATCTCCTAAGTGCTAAGATATTTTTCACAAAGATATTAGGTTTAGACATATGTAGAGACACATTGGTGGGCGATGAAATGCTCAAGAGCATCTCAGAGGGATAAAAGAAGCGACTTATAACAGGTTTATTATAACATTGACATATAATTTGTCTTACATTTTAGTATGTGCTATGCTAACCAATTGATGTGAGATTTGCAGGAGACTTACTGATTGAAAATATGTTGATAATTTTGTTAATTTAAGTTTTGTTAATTGTAATTGTTATTGCCAATGATGGTTTCCTGATTTCACTTTTTTTTTATTTATTTATTTTGTTAATTGTTATTGTCAATGCAGGAGAGTTACTAATTAGAAATATGCTTCTTAGGATTTGTCATTGGGATTGGTTTATAGCCTAACTTGATGTAACATAGTCATAGGTTTGTAGTATTTTTTATTGTTTAGATTTGTAACATGTTTTATTACTTTTCAAGAGAAATTTGTGTATCAATATTTTGAGTTTAATGAAATATCTCATTTTGTAGTAATTAATTTCAGTATATTTTAGTATATTTATATTATGCATGCAATTTGTATTAAAAAAAATTGTTACAAAATAATTATTTTGCTTTTGTAACTAAAGAAAAAAAACGTTACAAAATCAAGTTACATTTTGTAACAAAATTTTATGATAGAAAAAATAGATTGTCACAAAAAATACCTTGAAGATCAAAATTTGTTACCACTTTTGTAATGACTTCTGGTTTTTTGTATCAGAAAAACTTGTTACAAAATATCACTTTGAATTGTAACAGTTCCATTTTTTGTTACAAAAACTTTTTGTAACGGGACATACTGCAATGACCCCTTTTTTTGTTACAAAATCCTTTTGTTTCAAAATTTTGATTTTTTGTAACAATTTTTTTGTTACAAATATTGTTTTTTCTTGTAGTGAAACTCAGCTAAAGATGGAGGAATGTCAAGTTAATGACATTAAAGAAGCGCTGGTTGGGAGGCACCCCAACATTCATATCCTTTTGATTTCCTGCTTTCTAGAAGTAGTTTTAGAATTGCCAATTTAGATAGTTTAAGTTCCAGTTTAATACCTTTGTTTCTCTTGCTTTCTAAGAGTAGATTGTAAGTGGTAGATTAGTTTGTTTACATATCAGTTCCAATATTTGATAGCTAGTAATTCTTCAATTTGTTTTCTTTTCTTTGTTTTCTTTTTCTGAAAATGTTATTTGATGAACAAACTTACTGAATATGAGTGATTGGGTTGGGAACTAGCTAAAAAGCTAAGTTTGGTGTGGCCACTAACCCACTTAATCTAGGCTTACAAACCTTTGAATGAATTAATTTTGAGAGTAAGCCTGGAGATTAAGTTTGGTGTGGCCACTACCATGTAATGTCCATATAGTAAGCCTAGCATGTTTTTAGTCTGAATGCATTAAATATATTGGCTGTGCATATAAGGTCACCTTAATGTGTTCAGAAGGAGTTAAAGAATGTGAAAGAAGTGAAGTTAATTCACCCTTATAAACACATTAAATACTCAATGATAAAACCAATTTTTTAGATGCAAGGAAATTAAGTTTGGTGTCCCAAGGGACACTCATCAATTGCATTTCAATTATATGTTATGAAAGGGAATATAAAGGGGTTCTTTTCACTTATGGTGTTTCGATTTTCACGTTCAGGAGAGAGGATAGGGCCCACATGATTGATAGCTTATCAAGAAGAGAGTCAAAGTGTACTTGCACTTTGGAACTCAACACATGCAGAGAATCAAAAGAAAAGAAGGGTTGGCACCTCTTCCTACGCTAGGCGCCACTTCCCAAGTGGGAAAAGATGAATTGCTTTTAAATCCCACCACAAACCCCCCTTCGAGCCAACCCTCCTAACCACTATAAAAGCCAAACACTTCCCACCACTCCTCACACTTCAACCCACCCAAAGTTCACACGCGAAAGAACCCTTTTTCTCTCTTTTCTTTCTCTTTTTCTCTACTTGATTAGGGACAATCAAGTCCTAAGTTTGGTGTGTGGAGCAAACCTTTACTTTGCTCTTTGTTTCTCTACACCTTCTTCCAATTTCTTTAACCACACACACTTCTTTTCTCACCCAATGGCACCACCAAGAGCATCATCATCAAAGAAGAGAAAGACCAAGGAACCAACTTCAAGATCCTCTTCAAGCTACAATGAGTACAAGTTTCTCTCATCATTCAACCAAAACTAATTTTATGGTTGGGTGAGTGAGAGGCAAATCATTCCCAAAGTTGGCTTCCAACTTGGTAGAAATGAGCACCCGGAGATCAACTGGGAAATCAAAAACAGATGATGGGTACTTTTGTGCAACTCACCAAGGAAGGTGGTAGAAAGCTTGGTCAGAGAGTTCTATGCCATTGCAGTGCCCCAACCTGGGTAACCTTATGGCTATCTGAGCTATGTTAGGGGGAAGGCCATTGATTACAGCCCCTCCAACATAGACAGAATGTTGATGGTGAAGAAAACAAGCTCCACCAGTGCTATAAAGGGAGGATCAAGCAGCAGGACCCAGGATTTGATGAAATCCTCAATGAAATTTGCTTACTGAATATGCAGTGGATTAATGACAAGGATGAGAGATCCAACCAGCTGAGGAGAAGAGATTTGAGCCCCAAGTTAGAGGGTGGCTAGACTTTGTGAGGAGGACTCTAATTTCCACCTCTAACACTTCAGAGGTAACTAAAGAAAGAACTGTGCTCATATACAGCATAATGAAGGGAGAAAATGTCAATGTTGGGGAGATGATTGCCAACAACATCAACAAAATATTGAAAAGTACCAAAGATAGCTCAAGGTTGACATTCTCCAACATCATCCAAAGGCTATGTGATGAAGCAGAGGTTAAGAAGATTATTGATGAAGTCATGGTGGAGTAAGAGAAGCCTATAACTGCCAAGAAGATGGCCGAGGTGGTAGCTGTTAACCCACTTCAAAGGGCCAGAGAGCATCGAGCGCATGCTCATGAATCACACGGGCAACCTCAACAAGAAGAATAGGCTGAAGATCAACCACTTCACCTAGCACTTCAACCACCACCATACCACCATTACCAATAATTTCCTGAAGGTGTCAATTGGGAGCAGTTGCAAGAAGACATACACCAAATGAAAGGAGACATACACCACCTGAGAGAGGATGTCAACCAACTCAAATAGCAATAACAACAATGAGACCACATGAATGAGAACATACAACAATTCCAAGGAAGTATGGAGTCAATGAAAGAGCAGCAAGGACAGTTCAACTAGGGTGAGATGCAAGGTAACCTTGGAATATTCCTAGAACAACAACAAAACCAACTGGTGAACCTTGCTGAGTTTAGGCATCTTTATGAAGCTAGAACCATAGCAAAAGGATAATATGATGGCTATGCAAAAACAAAATTGAGCTATCTGTGTAATGCAGTAGCCAACCTGAACCCCAACTACCCTACATACATGCAAAAGGTGGTAGAGCTCAGTTCAAGGCAAGAAGAAATTACAGACTAGCATAAAGAAAATGTGAAATCCTACATGAGGAGGCTGGGGTTTTGGAAGCCCAAGAGGAATCCTCTAAGAAGAATGGTGATGACTCCTCCTACTCCAAAAAGAAGGATAAAGGAAAAGGGCCAATGAACTGAAGCTGCTCAAGATTGTTAAGTCCTATGGTTGACATTTCTTTTAAATTTCTGAATTCTGTTTAGTTCTCTTTATGTTTAAATTTTTGTTTGATAATAAGTTACAATGTTAGGATAGTTTATGTTTAATGTTGAGTTTTTTTATGTCCTGAAGTTTATTTTATGAGTCTTTTATGTTTTCAAAGAAAGAAAATGCAATGTTGTTAAGTTTTACAATCATCAATAAAAGAAGTAGTTTGTTTCCATAAGAGTCTCTTGTGAATTGTTGCAAAAAAAAAAGAGTAAGAGAGATTAAGACCAAGTGAGGATGTTCAAAACCAAGAGATAAAGGAACTAAGTGTAGGACCATGAATAAATTAAAAAGAAAATGAGTCATGATAAGTAACTAGACTTAGAGGAAGTGACAAGTAAAGGCTAAGGATGTCTCTTGAATATCTATAAAACCAAGAAGCAGTAAGCAACAAAGACCCAAAACTTTGAGCATCAACTACTGGGGTGGAAAGAAACCTAAATAAGCTTAAAAGAGTTAGATATCCTAGTAGATATGTCAAGAAAAGAGACCTGGGCAAGTAAACTCCTAGGGGTGTTTCAACACCTAGTACCCTAAAACAAACTGGTTTGGGAGTGCTAATTGAAAGCCTAAGCTAAAGGGTCGTCTTGAGACAAAACACTTTGAGTCGTAGTCAATTGAAAAGAAAAGAAAAAGAAGCAACTCTTGCTACTTCAAGGTGACAATCAATAAAAAGGGCACCTAAGACAAACACTCGAAAATTCCTTAAGAGTCTAGGAGTTCATTGTGGCATTGAAACAACAATACTCATGCATGTGTTAATACTTAGCCTTACTTTTGGTAATGAATGCACTTATTCTTGGTTGAAGTCTTAATTCACTTAAAAGTAACTCACATTAATTTGTTTGGGACAAGCAAAGCTTAAGTTTGGTGTTGTGATGACTTGCATCATATACCCTTTTTACCTATGTAAAAGGACCATAAAAGGAGCACATATTCATTGTTTCAATGCAATTTCATGAGCTAAATGTTAAGTATTATGGTACATTGCTTTGAAATAGGTTTGTGCTGAATTTCAGGTAAAAAGTGCAACAAAAAGGGAGGAAAACAACAAAACAGAGCTGGGCGTGTGAAACTGGCGTGCCACTTGGAGCAAACGCCATGAAAGTATATGGGTGTGGCATGCCAGGAGCTGGGCATGGCACACTGGTACAATTTTCCAGAAAACAATGCTAGAAGCCACAAGAGGGGCGTGGCACGCCAAGATGGGCGTAGCACGCCTAGACCATCAACCATCATGGGCGTGCCACTTGAAGTCGAAGGCGTGGCACGCCAGCTCCCAAATGTCACTTGGGCGTCCCACTTGAAGACCCAGGCGTGGAACGCCAATGACTAGAGAAGGCCAGGTAAAGCTGGGCGTGCCACTTGATGTCGAAGGCGTGGCATGCCAGCTCTAAAGCATCACTTGGGCGTGCCACTTAAAGATCCAGGCGTGGCACGCCAATGACTAGAGAAGGCAAAGTAAAGCTGGGCGTGCCACTTAAGATCGAAGGGGTGGCACGCCAAGCTCTCATCTTTACTTTGGCGTGCCACTTGAATGCCAAAGCGTGGCACGGCAACCCTCATTGATCATTTGGGCATGCCACTTGAATGTTGGGAGTGGCACGCCAGCTACTAGAACGAAGAAGAACTATGGGCGTGGCACACTAGACCCTGGGCGTAGAACGCTAGTTATATTTTCCAGAACGGTGAAGATGCGTGCACAAAGGGCGTAGCACGCCAGTTATATTTCTAGAAAGGGAGATAGGAAGCCAATCATATGGGATCGAAGGCGTGGCACACCAGGGATATCAACACATGGGGCGTGCCACTTGAGAGCTAGGTGTGGCTTGCCAAGCCTAATTGGAGCTAGGCATGGCACGCCACTGAAGCGCCAGTCACACGCCAACCACTGGAGGTCACGTTTATTGAGTTTTCTTTTTCCCTCCAATTGTAATTTTCTTTTTTTTTGGTATTTTCTTAATTCTAGTAGTAGGAGTAGTATAAATAACCCCTGGAAGTACTGAGAAGGTGGTTGTTGTTGAGTGTTGGGTAGTAGTTTTGTTAAAGTAGTTTTAGATTTACTTTTACAATTATCTCTTCCACCTCTTGTACTTTTCTCTAAGCTATGAGTAGCTAAATTCTCTCTCATTGAGAGAGGGAGCTCTGTTGTACTTGATGGATTAATAATAGTGAATTTCTTCTTCTCTTCATCTTCTCTTAGATTTGCTAAAAGGAATTTCGTTTTAATGCTAGTGTTCAATCATCTTGGGAAAGAGGTTGAATGCAAAATGGGTTTCATGGGAACCTTGTAAAAGGAAACATGGAACCATGCTTGAAATCCATTCTCACACTTGAGTGGAATCTAGGTTTTGGTGATTGGATATGGTGACATATAATCCACCCATTATTCTTGATCTACAAGGATGTGTGGTATAATCAGGGACCAAGCATATCTCTCTTCATGAGCAATTAGACCATGGAATTGACTGATTATCAAGAATTGAGGGATTGAGTCACCAAGGGATTGGGGCTCAATCAATCATGATTGCCAAGAGGTCAATGAGTTGCATGATTGAAGATGAGATGAGCTAGATTTAATCCAAAGAGAGCAATATCTCCCAATCTCAATGAATTCCCCTATTCTTATCTTCCACATTCTTTATAGCTTTCTTTACAATTCTGTCAATCCCCATTCCCATTTACAATCAAGTCATTTATGATTCTACACTTTACATTCTCGCCATTTCCTTTTATGCACTTTACTGCTTCTCTTTACTTTTGAGTCATTTACTTTTCTGTCCATTTACAATTCTGCAACCATACTCTATATTGCTCAACTTGACTAATTCACCAATTGATTAAAATTGCTCAAATCTACCAATCTCTGTGGATACGATCCCACTCCATTCTGGGTTATTACTTCACGATAATTTTGGTGCGCTTGCTAAACAAACAGATTCATAATCAAAATTTTGAGTGGTGTGAATTCTGGACATCAAGTTTTATGTTGCCGTTGCCAGGGATTAGTTTGAATTTGACAATTACTAAATTGATTGGGGAGCTAGATTAAGCATTTTAATTACCTTGTTAATTCCTTTTTAGTTTCTTTTCTCTGCTTTCCTGTTTTGTTTTGTTTTTACTTTAATCATTTTAGTTACTCACTGTTCATATTTCCAGTCTTCTTACTGCCATATTAACTGTTTGATCAATTGAATCAACCAAGCTAACCACTAACCTCAACAAGAGTTTTTTACTTCACTTGCCCTCTACTGGCTATTTGTTGAATGTATGACAGGTAGAATGGGAGAAACTTCATCCTCCTTCGATAGTGAACCTAAGAGGACCTTCTTTAGATTAAGGAGGGAAGCAAGAGGCAAAGGCATAGTTGGAGAGGAAGTAATGGAGGAAGAATTGAGAACTACTATGGAGGAAGAAGTGCATAACCATGTTGGAGAGGAAGCTGGCAATCATGTTGGGCAAGAGAGGAGAGTCTTAAGCTCCTACATTAACCCAAATCCAGGAAACTATGGCAGCAGCTTCCTGAAGCCAACAATCCATGCTAACAACTTTGAGTTGAAACCTCAACTCATCACACTTGTCCAGAATTATTGTTCATATGGAGGGGGTGCTCAAGAGGACCCAAACCAACATCTCACTACAATCTTGAGGATTTGCGACACTGTAAAATCTAATGGTGTACATCCTGACACCTACAAGCTACTCTTGTTCCCTTTCTTACTCAGAGATAAGGCAGCAAAGTGGATGGAGGCATTCCCTAAGAAGAGCTTGACCACTTGGGAGGAGGTTGTGAACAAGTTTCTAGCAAGATTCTACCCTCCACAAAGAGTCAATAGATTGAGAACTGAGGTGCAAACCTTCAGATAGCAAGATGGTGAAACACTACTTTATGAGGCTTGGGAGATGTTCAAAGACTTGACAAGGAAGTGCCCTCCAGATATGTTCCCAACTACACATCTTCTATGAAGGTCTATCGTATGAAACAAAGAAAGCTGTGGACCACTCTTCAGGGGGTTCTGATGACCAAAATTTACTACACATAAAATTTTTTATTATGAATCCGTTCTTTTGGCAAGCGCGCCAAACTTATCATCAAGTAATAACCCACAGTGGAGTGGGATCGTATCCACAGAGTTTGGTAGATTTGAACAATTTTTATCAATTGGTGAATTAGTTAAGCTAATAGAATAGATTGTGATTGCAGAATTATAAAAGGGCAGAATTATAAATGACTCAAAAATAAAGAGAAGCAGTAAAATGCAGAAATGAAAATGGCAAGAATGAAAAAGGGTAGAAGTTTAAATGACATAATTGTAAATGGGAATCAGGATTTGCAGAATGTAAAAGAAAGGTATAAAGAAGGTGAAAGATGAGAATAGGGAAATTCATTGAGATCAGGAGATGTTATCTTTTTGGATTAAATCTAACCCATATCTTCTTCAATCATGCAACTCATTGACCTCTTGGCAATCATGATTGATTGAGTCCCAATCCCTTGGTGACTCAATCTCTTAGATCTTGATCAATAGCCAATTCCTTTGTCTAATTGCTCACGAAGAAAGATATGCTTGGTCCCTGATTATACCACACATCATCATAGATCCAAGTAGAGGGAGGATTTTATGTCACCATATCCAAACACCAAAACCCAGTTTCTACTCAAGTGTGAGAAGGGATTTCAAGCATGGTTTCATGATTCCTTTTCCAAGGTTCCCATGAAACCTATTTTGCATTCAATCTCTTTTCCAAGATAATTAAACACTAAGCATGAAGAACGAAATTCCTTCTAGCAAATCAAAGAGAAGATGAAGAGAAGAAGAAATTTGCTATCATTAATCCATCAAGTACAACAGAGCTCCCTCTCTCAATGAAAGGGAATTTAGCTACTCATAGCTCAGAGAAAAGTACTTGAGATGGAGAAGATGATAAAGTAAAAAGTAGATCTAAAAGCTATTAACTACAACTTTGCTTCCTAACTACTTAACCTCCATTTTTCTCAGTACTTTTTTGGGGTTATTTATACTACTACCAACTCTGAAAATAAAGGAAATACAAAAGTGAAAAGAAAATTACAATTTGGAGGGAAAAAGAACTTAATAAACGTGATCTCCCAGCTGGCGTGTGGCTGGCGCTTCAGTGGTGTGCCACGCATTCCTTTGATTTTAGCTTGGTGTGCTATGCCCAGCTCGTCAAGTGGCACACCCTCCTTCGTTAGCTTCCCTGGCATGCCACACCTTTGAGACCATGTGGCACGTCAAGGGTCTTTTAATCACTTGTGTAGCCTGGCGTGCCACGCCTTCGGGCCCAAGTGGCACGCCCAGGCCTTCTTCCTCTTCTTCTTGCTTCTGGAAAATTGAACTATATATCGTGGCACGCTCAGGGACTGGCGTGCCACGCCCATGCTGTGTGCTTGATCCATCTCTCTGGAAAGTTGAACTAGCATGGCACTCCCAGGGTCTGGCGTGCCACGCCCATTTGTGTGCATGGTCCTTTGCTGGCGTGCCACGCCCAGCATTCAAGTGGCACGCCTAGCTCTTCTTTTGGTTGATTGGTGATGATGGCGTGCCACATCTGAGACTCAAAGTGGCACGCCTGGGTGGAGAGTGGTTGCTGATAAACCCCATTTTTAGGATTTATCTAGTGTTGAATTTAGAGGGTTTTGCCAACTTGTCTCCCATTTATTCAATGAAATAACCTGGTTTTGTAAATTCTCCTTTAATTGTGCTTAAGAGTAAAAACATGCTTTTTAGGTCTCAAAATAGATAAATTCAATTCACTTTGATTCCATTAGATGCCTTGATATGTTTGTTAAGTGATTTCAGCTTTAGGAGGCAAAGATTGGATTGAGGGGATGAAGAAAATGCATGTAAAAATGGAGAACTCATGAAGCAATGAAGGAATCGCAAAAGCTGTCAAGCCGACCTCTTCGCACTTATTCGATCATAACTTGAGCTACAGAGGTCCAAAAGAGGCAGCTCTAGTTGCGTTGGTAAGCTAACATCTAGGGCTTCAAAATGATATAAGATTTGTCATGGTTGCAACGCGTACATGCCGATGCTGCGCATGACTTTTTAAAATGTAACTCGTGGCCAGCAATTTTAGAAGCCTTGTGGGTCCAATCCAACTCATTTCTGATGCTATTTAAGCCAAGGATTGAAGGGGGAATGCAGGAACTTAGATGCTAGTCATCATTAGTCATAGTTTAGTTTGAGAAGTAGTTAGAGTTAGTTTCTAGAGAGAGCTCTTTCTTCTCTCTAGGAATAGGATTAGGTTAATCTCTTCTTAGATCTAGGTGTAATTCATGTTTTGATTTACTTTTCCTTTACAATTTCTTATTCCTGTACTCTTCCTCTCTCTAATTTTGTATTTCATTCTTGTAATTGTTTACTTTGTTGTTGATGCACTCTTTCTTCTTCCATTTTCCTTTAATGCAATTTAAGGTAATTCATGTAGATCTTATTTTCTTTAATTGTTGTTGTTTAATTCCTTGCAATTGAGTAGTGTAGATTTACTTTCCTTGCAATTTTACTATGCTTTCTTTTTGTGCCTTCCAAGTGTTTGCTAAAATGCTTGGTTGGATTATAGAGTAGAATTTTATATTCTTGGCTTGGGAAGCTAACTTAGAAACTCTTGAGTTACTAATGTCCAAGTAATTGATGATTGGGAGACATTGACCCTAATTCTCACTAATTGAATTAGTGGAGAGTTAGGACTTACGGACTAGGATTGATATAGCTCATTTAACTTTCCTTTAGTACTAGTTAGAGGATGACTTAATGGGATTGATCCTTGCCAATTCTCAAGTTTTAGTTAGTGATTAGGATAGAGATTCTTGACCACCAAACCTTGCCAAGACCTTTTTAGCCATTAGTTTACTCCGTTGCCATTTATCTTTCATGCCTCTTATCAAAACCCCAAAACATAACTCATAACCAATAACAAGACACTTTATTGTAATTCCTAGGTAGAACAATCCGAGGTTTAAATACTTCGGTTTATAATTTTAGGGGTTTGTTTTAGTGACAAACAATCTTTTGTATGAAAGGATTATTGCTTGGTTTAGAAACTATACTTCGAAGAGATTTCATTTGTGAAATTCTAAGCCGTCAAAAATCTAATCATCAGTAGCTGGCGTGCCACGCATTCGATACCAAATGGCAGGCCCTTATGGTTGGCCTCCTAACTCCCTTTCTGGAAAATAAACCAGCGTGCCACGCCCATCATTTTACCTTGGTTCCAGTAGCTGGCATGCCACGCTCAGCATTCAAGTGGCACGCCCAGGTGAGACTCTTAAGCTGGCGTGCCATGTCTTCGATACCAAGTGGCACGCCCAGCCTTTGCTTTGTCCTTCTTGTATGCTGGCGTGCCACGCCTGGATGCTTAAGTGGCACGCCCAAGTGAGGGTGAGGGCTTGGCGTGCCACGCCTTCGACCTCAAGTGGTACGCCCAAACCTTTTTAGCCTTTAGCCCCTTTTCTGGCATCTTATACTAGCATGCCATGCCATGATGTTCAAGTGCCATGCCATGCCATGCGTGCCACACCCATGGCTCAAGTGGCATGCCCATCGTAAGTGGTGGGCTAGGCGTGCCACGTCCAACCTGGCGTGCCACGCCCCTTTAGTGGCCTTCATTGTTGCTTTCTGGAAAACTGTACTGGCGTGCCACGCCCAGCTTCTGGCGTGCCACGCCCATGTAAATGCTTTGAGAATCTCTTTTGGACTTCAGTACTGGCGTGCCACGCCCAGCTCCTGGCGTGCCACACGAGTGCATTTTTGTGGCGTTTGCTCCATGTGGCACACCAGTTTCACACGCCCAGCTTGTTTTGTTGTTTTCTTCTCATTTTTTATATCTTTTTCACCTGAAATTTAGCACAAACTCATTTCAAAGCAATGTACTATATTATTCATCAAATGTTGCATGAATTGCAATGATCAAATGAGATTATGCTCTTTTATGGTCCTTTTTATGCAAGAAAAAAGGTAGAGGATGCAAATCATCACAACACCAAACTTAAGCTTTACTTGTCCCAAGCAAATCAATGTGAGTAGTGTCTATAAGAATTGAGACTTGACCTTGAGTGGATACAAACATAACTAAGGATGGGACTAAGTGTTTAACACATGCATGCATATTTTGGTTTCGAAGCCACAAAGAGCTTCTAGATCCTTGAGTGTTCTTCCAAGTATAAGCTTCAGGGGTCCTTTTTATTGATTGTCACCTTGAAGTAATAAGAGTTATTTCATTTTCTTTTTATTGGCCACGACTCTAAGTGTTTTGTCTCAAGACAACCCTTTAGTTAGGCTTTCAATTAGCACTCCTAAACTAGTTGGCTTTAGGGCACTAGGTGTTAAAACACCCCTAAGAATTTACTCGCCCAGGTCTCTTCTTGACACATCTTCACCACAAGCATCTACTAGGTTTTTCAACTCTATTGAGCTTTTTAATGTTTCTTTCCATCCTAGTAGTTGGTATGAGAAATCGTGATCTCACACACTTTCTTCATAACTCCACGTAGCTGACCAACAAGTGCACTGGGGTCGTCCAAGTAATACCTTACGTGAGTAAGGGTCGATCCCACGAAGATTGTCAGTTTGAAGCAAGCTATGATCATCTTGTAAATCTCAGTCAAGCAGATTCAAATGGTTATGGGATTTTGATAATTAAAAGATTGATAAAACATAAAATAGGATAGAGATACTTATGTAATTCATTGGTAGGAATTTCAGATAAGCGTATGGAGATGCTTTGTTCCTTTTGAATCCCTGCTTTCATACTGCCTTCATCCAGTCATGCGTACTCCTTTCCATGGCAAGTTGTATGTTAGGGAATCACCGTTGTCAATGGCTACCGTCCATCCTCTCAGTGAAAATGGTCCGGTTACGGGTTACGTAGGGCTAATCATTTGTCGGTTCTCACTTGTGTTGGAATAAGATCCACTGATCCTTTTGCGCATTGTCACTGTGCCCACAGTCATGAGTTTCAAGCTCGTCACAATCATCCCATCCCAGATCCTACTCGGAATACCACAGACAAGGTTTAGACTTTCTGGATCTCACGGAATACTCTGATCTCACGGAATGGAAGGCTCTGTTGTCAGGAGAGGCAACTATGCATCGTGGACCAGAAGGCCAAGAGATATACATTCAAGCTTGTTTTCAGGTAGAACGGAAGTGGTTGTCAAGCACGTGTTCATAAGTGGTAATGGTGATGGGTGTCACTTGATCATCACATTCATCATGTTGAAGTGCGAACGAATATCTTAGAACAAGAATAAGCTTGAATTGAATAGAAAATAGTAGTAATTGCATTAATTCATGAGGAACAGTAGAGCTCTACACCTTAATCTATGAGGTGTAGAAACTCCACCGTTGAAAATACATAAGTGATGAAGGTCCAGGCATGGCCAAATGGCCAGGCCCCAGAACGTGATCAAGAGATCAAAAGTGATACAAAGATAGTCTCAAAAATGATCTAAAGATCACCCGATATCCAAATACAATAGTAAAAGGTCCTATTTATAATGAGCTAGTAACCTAGGGTTTACAGAAATAAGTAAATGATGCAAAAATCCACTTCCGGGGCCCACTTGGTGTGTGCTTAGGCTGAGTATTTGAAGCTTTCACATGCATAGGATTTTCTTGGAGTTAAATGCCAGCTCTGGTGCCAGTTTGGGCATTTAACTCCAGCTTTTATGCCAGTTCTGGCGTTTAACGCCAGAAAAGGGTAGAAAGTTGGCGTTAAAACACCCGTTTGCATTATCAAAACTCGGGCAAAGTATGGACTATTATATATTTCTGGAAAGCCCAAGATGTCTACTTTCCAACGCAATTGAGAGCGCGCCAGTTGGGTTTCTGTAACTCTAGAAAATCCATTTCGAGTGTAGGGAGGTCAGAATCCAACAACATATGCAGTTCTTTTTCAGCCTCTGAATCAGATTTTTGCTCAGGTCCCTCAATTTCAGCCAGAAAATACATGAAATCACAGAAAAACACACAAACTCATAGTAAAGTCTAGAAATGTGATTTTTGCATAAAAAACTAATAATTATATACTAAAAACTAACTAAATCATACTAAAAACTACTTAAAAACAATGCCAAAAAGCGTATAAATTATATGCTCATCACAACACCAAACTTAAATTGTTGCTTGTCCCCAAGCAACTGAAGACAAAATAGAATAAAAAGAAGAGAATATACAATGAATTCCAAAATATCATTGAAGATTAGCTCCAATTAGATGAGCGGGACCAGTAGCTTTTTGCTTCTGAACAGTTTTGGCATCTCACTTTATCCTTTGAAGTTCAGAATGATTGACATTTCTAGGAATTTAGAATTAAGTTAGTTTTATTGATTCTCCTAGTTCAGTATGTTGATTCTTGAACACAGCTACTTTATGAGTCTTGGCCGTGACCCTAATCACTTTGTTTTCCAGTATTACCACCAGATACATAAATGCCACAGACACATAACTGGGTGAACCTTTTCAGATTGTGACTCAGCTTTGCTAAAGTCCCCAGTTAGAGGTGTCCAGAGTTCTTAAGCACACTCTTTTTGCTTTGGATCACGACTTTAACCACTCAGTCTCAAGCTTTTCACTTGGACCTTCATGACACAAGCACATGGTTAGGGACAACTTGATTTAGCCACTTAGGCCAGGATTTTATTTCTTTGGGCCCTCTTATCCATTAATGCTCAACGCCTTGGATCCTTTTTTCCCTTGACTTTTGGTTTAAAGGGCTATTGGCTTTTTCTGCTTGCTTTTTCTTTTTCGCCATTTTTTTCGCAAGCTTTGTATTTCACTACTTTTTCTTGCTTCAAGAATCAATTTTATGATTTTTCAGATTATCAATAACCTTTTTCTTTTTTCATCATTCTTTCAAGAGCCAACAATTTTAACATTCATAAACTTCACTATCAAAATTATGCACTGTTCAAGCATTCATTCAGAAAACAAAAAGTATTGCCACCACATCAAAATAATCAAACTAATTTCAAGATAAATTTCAAAATTCAAGTACTTCTTGTTCTTTTGTAATTAGGCACATTTTTCATTTAAGAAAGGTGAAGGGTTCATAGGACATTCATAGCCTTAAGACATAGACTCTAAATACTAATGATCATGTAATGAAGACACAAACATAGATAAAACATGAAGCATAAAAATCGAAGAATAGAAAAATAAGAACAAGGAAATCAAAGAACGGATCCACCTTAGTGATGGCGGCTAGTTCTTCCTCTTAAAGATCCAATGGAACGCTTGAGCTCCTCTATGTCTCTTCCTTGCCTTTGTTGCTCTTCCCTCATGGCTATTTGATCCACTTTAATTTCATGGAGAATAGTGGAGTACTCTTGGTGCTCTATCCTTAGTTGCTCCATATTGGAACTCAAATCTCCCAAAGAGGTGTTGAGTTGCTCCCAATAGTTGTGTGGAAGAAAATGCATCCCTTGAGGCGTCTTAGGGATTTCTTGATGAGGGACTTCCTCATGCTCTTGTTGAGGTCCATGAGTGGGCTCTCTTATTTGCTCTATCCTCTTTTTAGTGATGGGCTGGTCCTCTTCAATGAGGATGTCTTCTCCTATGACAACTCCAGCTAAATTGCATAGGTGATAGATGAGATGAGGAAAGGCAAACCTTGCCAAGGTGGAGGGTTTGTTAGCCACTTTGTAGAGTTCTAGAGATATGACCTCATGAACTTCTATTTCCTCTCCAATCATGATGCTATGGATCATGATAGCCCGATCTATAGTCACTTTGGATCGGTTGCTAGTAGGAATGATGGAGCGTTGGATGAATTCCAACCATCCTCTAACCACGGGTTTAAGGTCATTGATAAACCCCATTTTGAGGGTTTATCTTGTATTGATTTCAAGGGTTTTATCAATGATTCCACACGCTTTTCATATGAAAATACAAGACTTTGTGTTCCTTTCCTAATTTCTGCCTTATGGATGAAAACATTCTTATTTTGCACTAAACTAGATACATTTCTAATCTTTTCTTGGTGCCATTCGATGCCGTGACATGTGTGTTAAGTGGTTTCAGAATATAGGGCAGGGATGAACCGGAAGAGAGAAGGAGAATGGGTGCAAAGGAAGGGAGCATGAGAAATTGAGCCTTGGAAACTTCAGCAAGAGCATGTGCGCGTACTTGGCGCGCCCGCGTGGATTGCGCAGCTAGAAGCCAAAGTCAGAAGCCAAGCTACGAGCCGGCACGTGTAGCGGCTAAGCCATGATCCCCATGGGCGCGCACGCGTACATTACGCTTTCGCTCGCATTGCAAGATGCCCAGTGGTGCGCACGCGTGCTTTGCGCGTGCGCACCGATACTCGAATATGATTTTTAAAAGAGTCACGTGACCTGGGTGTGGATACAGTTGGAAATCCCATCTTGGGGAAGTGCCTTGGCGGGAAGAGCTTAAGAAGACCAGGGGTTGAAGGGTTAAAGGATTTTTTTGGCTCATTTTTAGATTGTACTAGATATTTTTGCTAATGGTAGTTACACTCTTGGGTAGAGAGAGAGATTCCAAGCTCTCATTAGGGTTCATCTTCTTCAACTTCTGAATTCTCAATCACTCTTTGGTGAGATCCATTGCAATTCTCAATTTACTTTGTTCATGTTATAGATCTTCTTCTCTATCTCAATTAGTGCTTGTAATTGCTCAATTCTCATAGATCCTAGATTCAACTTTGTAGTTTTAGATTCTATCAATTTCTTGAGAAGTTCATTTCCATTGTTGTTCTTTGTTGATTGTTGTTAGTTTCCTGTGTTGAAGCACTTTTAATTCTAATTTCTTCTCATTCTTACTATGCCTTTCATCCTTGCTCATCAATTGTTTGATAAAATACCAACACTAGTTATAGAGTAAAAGTTTCTTACTTGGCATAGGGTTTGGACCATTAGAAAGAGTTGAATAGTTTATGTCAATTGTTGATTTGGAATTAGAAATTGCTAATTGACTTGGAGTGCACTAAAGCTAGATTTCCCTAGGGTAAAACTAGGACTTGTGACTCAAGTTAGTTACTCTCATTTGACTTTTCTCTATACCTAGGGGTTAACTAAATGAAGCAAGGCCTAATTGTTATCATCATTGAAGAAGCTACAATGATAGAATTTCTAATGCCGACCCTAGGCCAAGTCTTCTAAAATTGATTGTTTGTCATCTATTTTGCTAAACCCTCAAAGAATAATAACAAGGCTTCCTAATCAATAAGATGCATTCTCTAGCAATTCCAAGGGAGGATGACTCGGGAGTCTAGTACTCTCGGTTATAGATTGTAGGATTGTTTGATGTGAAGTTTGAATGTCGATTAGACTATACTCACGATTACATCCATTATTGAATTCTATATCGGCATGATAAATTTCATTTATCAATCATGCCTTTTCAATTGAACCGGCTTGCCTTTGGAGTCTCTTTTCCACTGAGCTCCTTCCACACATATGTCCATGAGGACTTGGTCCAACCTTTGATCAAAGTTGACCCTTCTAGTGTAGGGGGGTGCATCTCCTTGCATCATTGGCAAGTTGAATGCCAACCTTACATTTTCCGAACTGAAATCTAAGTATTTCCCCCGAACTATTGTAAGCCAATTCTTTGGGTTTGGGTTCACACTTTGATCATGGTTCTTGGTGATCCATGCATTAGTATAGAACTCTTGAGCCATTAAGATTTTGACTTGTTGAATGGGGTTGGTGAGAACTTTCCAACCTCTTATTTTAAATCTCATGTCGGATCTCTAGATACTCACTTCTTTTGAGCATGAAAGGGACCTCAGGGATCACTTTCTTCTTGGCCATAACTTCATAGAAGTGGTCTTGATGGACCTTTGAGATGAATCTCTCCATCTCCTATGACTCGGAGGTGGAAGCTTTTGCCTTCCCTTTCCTCTTTCTAGAGGTTTCTCCGGCCTTAGGTGCCTTAAATGGTTATGGAAACACAAAATGCAATGCTTTTTCCACACCAAACTTAAAAGGTTTGCTCGTCCTCGAGCAAAAGAAGAAAGAAGGATGGAGAAAAAGAAGAAGTGGAGGAGATAGAGAGGTGTGAGTGGTTCGGCCAAGCGGGAGAAGAAATGTTTTTAATTTGTGAGTTTGAAGGATGGATGAGGGGTTTATATAGGAGTGGAAAGAAAGGGTAGGGTTCGTGTATTAGGAGTTGGGTTTGGGAGGGAAAGGATTTGAATTTGAACTGTGAGGTAGGTAGGGTTTTTGGAGAAGAGTAGGTGGATGTGAGTGGTGAAGAGGTGATGGGGAAGAGAAATGGATGTGATTAGTGAGGGGTATTTGGGGAAGGGTGTTATGGAAAGGTGTGAAGAAGAGAGAGAGTGAGTTGAGGTAGGTGGGGATCCTGTGGGGTCTACAGATCCTGAGGTATCAAGGATTTCTCATCCCTGCACCATTTTGGCGTGTAAATGCCACTTTGAGTGCCAATCCTGGCGTTAAATGCCAAGTTGCTGCCCATTTTTGGCGTTTAACACCAGCTTTTCTTTCCTTTCTAGCGTTTAACACCAGCTTGGTGCCCTTTTCTGGCGTTAAACGCCAGTCTGGTGCCCTTTTCTGGCGTTAAATGCCCAGAATGGTGCCAGACTGGGCGTTTAATGCCCATTTTGCTAGCCTTACTGGCGTTTAAACGCCAGTAAGCTCATCCTCCATGGTGTGTTGTTTTCAATGCTGTTTTTTATTTTTGCTTTTGTTTTTGTGATTCCACATGATCATCATCCTAAAGAAAACATAAAATAATAATGGAAAATAGAAATTCAATATAGATAAGTAAAAATTGGGTTGCCTCCCAACAAGCGCTTCTTTAATGTCAATAGCTTGACAGTGAGCTCTCATGGAGCCTGATAGATACTCAGAGCATGATGATGGCCTCTCAACACCAAACTTAAGAGTTTGAATGTGGGGGCTCTGTTTGAATCTGTATTGAGAGAAGCTTTTCATGCTTCTTCTCTATTTGTACAGAAGGAGATGATTGAGCCTTAAACACAAGGTAGTCCTCATTCACTTGAAGGACCAACTCTCTTCTGCCAACATCAATCACAGCTTTTGCTGTGGCTAGGAAGGGTCTGCCAAGAATGATGGATTCATCCTTATTCTTCCCAGTGTCCAGGATTATGAAGTCAACAGGGATGTAAAGGCCCTAAACCTTCACTAAAACATCCTCTACAAGTCCACAAGCCTGTTTCATGGATTTGTCTGCCATCTCTAGTGAGATTCTTGCAGCTTGCACCTCAAGGATTTCTAATTTCTCTATTACAGAGAATGGCATGAGGTTTATGCCTAACCCCAGGTCACACAAAGCCTTCTCAAAGGTCATGGTGTCTATGGTACAGGGTATTAAGAATTTTCCAGGATCCAGTTTCTTCTGAGGTAATGTCTGCCTAATCAAATCATTCAGTTCATTGGTGAGCAATGGGGGTTCATCCTCCCAAGTCTCATTACCAAATAACTTGGCATTCAGCTTCATGATTGCTCCAAGGTACTTAGTGATGACAAGTCATCATATACCCATTTTTCAAGCTAATTTTACTTGTTTTGTTAGCATTTATGCACTTTCTTGTATCCTAAGTAAGTGATTTGGAGTGAAAATGCATAACTTCTTTAAATCAAGCAACCACCATGAAATTAATGTTAATCCATGAGGTTTGAGCTAATTTTAATTGAATTTTAATTGATTTATAAGCCTCTTGAATTTAGTGATACTTGGAGTGGTTGTTTTGGTTTATTGTAGGTGAAGAAAAGAAAAGAGAAGGAAAAGCGTGGCCTAAGAAGTGTAGCCCAAGGAAAGGAAAGTGTGGCAAAAGAAAGAAGAAGCGTGCCGCATGCAAAGGGGGAGGCAACATTGCCCTCCACAAGGGCAGACTGCCCTCTAGGAGGGCAACATAAAGGAACCAACCAAGGAAGGCAACTCTGCCCTGCCCACTACAAGGGCAGAGCACAAAATGTGCCTTGGGACCAAGAGGAAGAGAACCTTGCCCTGCCCTTGTGGAGGGCAGTATCGGGCTCTCTAAGGAAGAAATTCAAGGGAAAAATGTCACCCATGCATGCCACAAGACTCGAACAAGGAACCATGAGGAAGCCAAGAACTAAGGTTGATTTCCGTGCCAAGAAGCCAAGAAAAAATGAGAAGCGTGTGCCCCGGCCGTGTTTCGAACACGGGACGTGAAGGAGGGAACATTGCCCTGCCCTCTGCGCGGGCAGGGCAGAATCTTGTGTGTGGCGCACCAAGAAGCAAATCTGGCGCACCATGGCACGTCCCTGGCAGCATCTGGTGCACCAACCTCAATCCTGGCAGCACCAAAATTTCCTGCCCTGCCCTCTGCGGGGGCAGGGCAGCATCCTATGCACCAAGCTCAATTCTGGCGCACCAATTTTTGATTCTGGCGCACCAATTCTTGATTCTGGCAACACCAAGGAATTTCTGGCGCACCAACTTTTCCTGCCCTGCCCTTGGCGCGGGCAGGGCAGCATCTCACGCACCAAGGCCGCGCCCAGCTCGCACCACGCCGCACCACACGTCCGCACCATGCATCAATTTTCTGCCCTGCCATCCACAAGGGCAGGGCAGCCTCCTGGGAGCAACTTCTCATGGGCCGAAAATTCAAATTAAAATCCCATTTTAATTCATTTCTTCACCAATTCAAAAGCCCATCCAAATCCAAAAATCCAAGAATAGAAAGTGTATAAATAGGAGTTAGTTTGATGTAATTAGGACCTTTTGCTTAGCTTTTGAATTTGGCACTTTTACTTTGAGCTTTGAATTTTCACTTTTATTTTGAGCTTTTTGGGAACTTTACTGAGAATTCTGAGAATTGGGGAAGAGAATTGATCTCTCTTCTTCCTCATTCTTGCCTGAGCACTTCTAATCTTCTGTTTCTGAGTCTTGGGTGTGTGAAATTGAGGAAATTCTGTCTCAATTCCCATTCAAACTCTTTTCAATTTGTTTTCTGCATAATTCAATTTAATTTCTGTTCTTCTATTGCTTCTTCTTTAATTTTCTGTCAATTGCTTAGATAACTCGGATCTGGGAAGGAAATTGGGTTTTAGGCTCTGCTACCTAAGCCCTTGAGTCCTGAGATCAAAATTCACTTGGGTTCTTCTGTGAACCTCTGCTGCACCTTATTTCCTTTCTGTTTGAATGCTTATTGCTTCTGATTCAATTTTTGCTCTCTTAATTGTTGCCATCTACTTTCTCTTGGTTTAGATTCTGCAATCCCAATCCTCAAACCCCTTTTACATTCAAGCAATTTATATTTCTTGCCATTTAAGTTACTGCAATTTACATTTCTTGCACTTTAAGTTTCAGTCATTTACTTTCTTGTTCTTTAAGATTTTGCAAGTTTACTTTTCTGCTTTATAATTTACTGAAATTTTCCCTTCCCCCTTTACATTTAATGTCATTTACTTCCTGTTAAACACAAATCACTCAACCAATACTTGATCCGCTTGACTAAATCAACCACTAAACTAAAATTGCTCAATCCTTCAATCCCTGTGGGATCGACCTCACTCATGTGAGTTATTATTACTTGATGCGACCCGGTACACTTGCCGGTGAGTTTTGTGTTGGATCGTTTTCCACACATCAAGTTTTTGGCGCCGTTGCCGGGGATTGAAATAGATTGACAATGATTAAGTGAAGTGGAGGTCTAGATTAAGCACTTTTTCTTTTCTGTTATTTTGATTCCTACTAACACGCTAACTGTTTGAATTTTTGCTTAAACTAACTAAAACCTCATTCTAGCAATAGATTGAAGTTTTATTGATTTTCTGGGTTTGTGTGTTTATTGTTGTGTGTTTGTATGTCAGGTATAGGAAGATCTTCCCCTATCCTCTTTGAAATTGATCAAAGAACTCTTCGGAGAATAAGAAGAGCCGAAAGAGGGAAGAACGTTGTTGGAGAAGAAGAATCTGAGGAGGAATTCCAAGAAATGGAAGGAGATACCAATCAACCAGGAGAAGGAGCCAACAATAATCAACAACAGAGAAGAGTCTTGGCTTCATACACATTTGCAAATGCTAGGCATTGTGGGAGTAGCATTCTTCCTTCCAATGTCAATGCAAACAATTTTGAACTCAAGCCACAACTCATCACTCTGGTTCAAAACAATTGTTCTTTTGGAGGAGGGCCTTTGGAGGATCCAAATCAACATTTGTCTACCTTCTTGAGAATCTGTGACACAGTGAAAACAAATGGTGTACCCCCTGATAGCTACAAGTTGCTGCTCTTCCCATTTTCTCTCAGAGACAAAGCCACTCAATGGCTAGAGACCTTTCCAAAAGAAAGCATCAACACTTGGGATGACTTGGTGAGCAAGTTTCTTGCCAAATTTTATCCCCCTCAAAGAATCCTAAGGTTGAAGACTGAGGTTCAAACGTTCACTCAATTGGAGGCTGAGAACTTATATGAAGCATGGGAAAGATATAAGGCTCTATTGAGGAAATGTCCACCAGAGATGTTCACTGAATGGGACAAGTTGCAGAACTTCTATGAGGGACTCACTCTTAAAGCTCAAGAAGCTCTTGATCACTCTGCAGGAGGCTCATTACAACTCATGAAGACCACAGAGGAAGCTCGAAACCTCATTGATATGGTGGCCAATAACCAATATTTCTTTGCTCATCAAAGACAACGTCAACCATCACAGAGAAGAGGAGTAATGGAGTTGGAAGGAGTTGATTCTATTCTGGCTCAGAACAAGATGATGCAGCAGCAGATTCAACAACAATTTGAGCAAATGGCCAAAAGGATTGATGGCTTGCAAGTTGCAGCAGTGAGCACCACAAGCCAACCACCAACCACTTGGGTGCAAAGTGAAGAAACTCAAGAGGAGCAACAGCAAGAGCAAGTCCAATACATGCACAACCAAAATCCTGGAACAAATGAAGTTTATGGAGATACTTACAATCCATCTTGGAAGAACCATCCCAACCTCAGATGGGGAGACAACCACAATCAAACCCAACAACCATGGCAAAGAAACACAAGTCAGAACAATTGGAAAAACACAAACCACAACCCCCAGCCAAACACTAACCAAAACTCATACAGAAAACCACAAAACAACTACCCAAATTCTAACCAATATCCACCCAATAACCACCCAACCAACCAAAACACTTATCCTCATCCATCAACACCCCAAAATCAACCCATCTCACAAGATTCACAGAGAATCACCAATCTAGAGCTGCTCATGGAGAAACTGATGAAGAACCAAGAATTGACAACAAAGAACCAAGAAGCCTCCATGAAGAACCTAGAGAGGCAGATTGGACAAATCTCCAAGAAGATTTCTGTTGAAAAACCATCAAGTTCACTACCTAGTGACACCATTCCCAACCCAAAGGAAGAATGCAAGGTCGTACAACTAAGAAGTGGAAAAGTATTAACAGATGGTAACCAAGGAGCAACCAAGCATAATGACACAGAGCCAACAAAGAATGATGAAGCCATCAACAAAGACATGATAAGCAAGAATGCTCTAGAAAAACTCACAGAGGAAGACAACAAACCACAGAATTTGAAGAAAGGAAAGAAGACCTTGGAGGAACCAGTTCCAAAACAACATCAAGTGGAGAAGAGCTCAACATCACCACTACCTTATCCATAGAGATTTCACAAGGAAACAAAGGATCAACATTTCCACAAATTTCTTGAGACTTTCAAGAAGTTGGAAATCAACATACCTCTGGCTGAGGCATTGGAACAAATGCCTTTGTACGCCAAGTTTCTAAAGGAGCTCATCAACAAGAAAAGAGATTGGAATGAGAAGGAAACGGTGATGCTTAGTGAAGAATGCAGTGCACTCATTAAAAAGGGACTCCCTCCCAAGCTTGAAGACCTTGGAGGTTTCTTCTTACCATGCACTATTGGAAACCTATTCATTAACAAAGGGATGTGTGATCTAGGAGCAAGCATAAATCTAATCCCATATTCTCTAGTGAAAAAGCTTGGCATAGAGGAAGTGAAACCAACACAGATGTCCTTGGAGTTGGTGGACCAATCAGTGGTATATCCTAAAGGACTAATTGAGAACCTTTTAGTTAAGGTTGACAAGTTCATTTATCCTGCAGATTTTGTGGTCCTGGATTCTTCAGAAAATGGAAGTGACTCCATAATACTTGGTCGACCATTTCTGGCCACTGCTAGAGCCATTGTGGATATAGAGCAAGGAGAGTTAACCCTCAGGATGCATGAGGAGAGCATCATACTGAAAGTCTTTCCAGAATTACAAAGGGATGAAGAAACAAGCAAAATGAGTGATGATCTCCTTCCAAGGCAATCAACTGACAAGGAAGTAGAACAGAAAAACAAACAGATGCAAGAAGAAAAAGGGATTCAAAAGGAAGCAGGGGTGATAAGCAAGAAGGAAGGTATCACAATTCAAATAACTGTCAAGAAAAAAAGATCAACAAACAAGAAAAAGGTGAAGAGCAAGAAAAAAGCTCACAAAGGGTGGAAGAACAAGAGAATCCCAACTGAAGGATTTTCTAAAGGTGATAAAGTGCAACTAGTATATCAACAACAGGGAGCAGAAGATTATTACACTGTCAACCAAATACTTTCTCTTGAGCATATGGAAATTGAGCATCAAGGCACACAAAGAAGGCTGACAGTGAGAGGTGACAAGTTGAGACATCACCAACATCAACCACCTTAAAGGGAAGTCCAATGTCAAGCTAGTGACAATAAAAGAGCGCTTCATGGGAGGCAACCCATGATTTAAGATTTCTGTCTTCTCTTTCATTTAATAAGCTATGATTCCTCTGAATATGATTTTGAACTTTCATGCCTAATGACTGCATACTTGTTTTAAAGCACATGTCAAACTTCTAATTTTGGTGTCCCTTAAGGCACACTTAATTTTTGCTTTTCAAAAAGAGAGGGAGTTATTCTTAGAACATATGCATAATTCTTCTTGAGGAAGCATATGACCAAACACTAAGTTTGGTGTCTGCATGTGTAACAATGTTCAGAGGATCATTTCCCAATCATGGATTCAAAACCATACACAAAGGGATCATACATCAGTCTTTTAAAATGCATCAATTGTGAAGAATGGTTTGCATTGCTAAGCCATCCCCTAAATAAAAGATAAGTTTGGTGTTCACCAACCTTTAACATCTTTAATTAAGGGACACAATTGACCATGAAAATATTTTTCATAATAATAAACAAAACAAAACAATTTTTTTCATTTAATACAAATTAATTGCCAACGGCCATATTAATGATCTAAGGCTAGCTATCTTTATTCTTGCAGGAGAAAAAAGATTAAGATAAACGCAAGGAGGGGCCACGGCTAGGAGAAGCTATGTGAGGGAGGTCACATGTGCCTAGGAGAATGCGCTCATGGGGAACAAAATCTGCATGCATGAAACATTGAACACCTAAATGCATGCAACCAATGGAAGAAGGATCCTCGTCAAGCCTCAACCATGCATGCAGACCGTCCATTCCATGAGTCCTCTAGATGAACAATTCAATCTCAGCCCTTCATGAGCACAAACGGATTCTTCATACATTCATTCATTGTGGTTTCGATGGGAAGCTTGAAGACTTGGCCTATAAGTAGCCGTTGGCACCAACACGGCATACACACTCTCATTCAAGCCATTTTCATATGAAAACCATACTCTCTTCCACTTTCAAAGCCAACATAATTCCCTTACCTCACAACAGAACCGAACCAAAACTCTTCCCAAACACAACACACATTTCTTCTACTCTCATTTTTCCTTTCTTCTTACCTCAAATCGGATGGCCTCTTCAAGTTCAAAAAGAAGGCCGGGAAAGGAACCTATGGTAACCGAACCTCCATCCTTTGATGCAACCAAATTTAGATCCCAATTCCATGAAGGGAGATATTATAGGTTCATGGAGGCAAAGAATGTCATTTATGAGAAAGGTCTTGATTTAAGGGAAGGAGAATACCCCATCATGAGGCAAATCACTAAAGAAAGAAGGTGGGAGCTCTTGTGTGCTCCTCTAACCGACATCAGTGCAGTTATGATTAGGGAGTTCTATGCTAATGCTGTGAAGGAAAATAAAGATAGTGCTCCTTACACAAGTTATGTCAGAGGAGTTGAAGTGAGCTTCAGTCCAGCAGCCATCACAAGAGCCCTCAAGTTGAGAACCATAACCTATGCAGAGCCTAGTTATGAGGCTAGATTGCAAAGGGAAAATAATCCTGATGAAATTTTGCAAGGGTTATGTGTGGAGAACACTGATTGGGAAAGAGATTCAAAGGGAGTTCCAAGTCACATAAGGAGGATAAATCTCACTCCTGTGGCTAAGGGATGGTATGAAATAGTGAGGAGATCTATCCTTCCTACTGGAAACGCCTCTTGGGTCACAATCAAACGAGCACTCTTGACATACTGCATCTTGCATGGAGGTGAGATCAACCTCGCACAACTCATAGCTGACAGTATTCAAGAAATGGCCGATAGCACAAGCAAATCAAAGAGTCTTGGACATCCAAGTACCATCCTCAGGCTATGTGACAAAGCTGGAGTAATTTTTGAAGATGAGGATACAATAAAAGTGAAGAAAGGGAAATGGATTACCAAGAAGAGCATGGAGGGAACGAATGAAGAAGAAAATCAAGAAGGGGTAGTAGCTCCTAGACAAAAGAGATCACAAAGAGAGGAAGGACGAAATCAAGCTCATGATGTCATAGACATGAGCTAGTTACAAAGATCAATAGAAGAATTATCTCAGCAACTCATGCAGGCTCAACAAGGCCAAAATCAAGGGGGCCAAGAGAAATATCTAGAGCCCTATCCAGAATTCATGGAGCAATTCTTGAAAGAAAAAGAAGAATGAGAAGCTTGGCAGCATCAAATGGAGGAAAAACAAGAGAGATGGCAACAACAAATGATGACTCAGCAGCAAGAATTTCAAGCACAGATTCTTGAAGGACAAAAAGAGCAATACAAAGAGTTCAAAGAATCATATGATAAGCTGTATTTTAGTCAAGCTAAAGCAGGGGAATATAGTCACAACCTGTATCAATGGAAGAATGTTCATCATACCATGGGAGAAGTTAGATACGTACAAAGAATGGAGATTGATGAAAATATGCAAGCAAGGTTGGAGTACTTGACCCACAATTTGCCAACACTCAATCCTGATATCAAGCCATTTGAGCAATGCCCTGAATTTTTAGCCAAGCAACAAGCAAGAACTCATCAATATACTGAGTCAACCTTTAAAAGATTGGAAGATGTTGGGCTCTCAGGACTCCTAGATTCTGTTTGGGGAAGAAGATGTCCTGGTGAAGAGATCCAAGATTATTCCAAGACAGGGAAGAGAAAGAAGAAGAATGGAGAATCAAGCAGCAGCCATGACAATTAGAAGGTGGCAAAGTTCTTTCATACTTCTTCTTTCATGTCTCTAATAAGGAGATGCATGTCTGAAACATGATATGCCTCCATCATTTATTTCTTTTACTTCATGCAATTCTTGTTCTTTGTTTTTCGCTTTAGTTAGTTAATAAATAGCTAGAAGAATGCTAAGTCTGCATATTGCTTGTTATCCATCACTTAGCTTTAAATATTGTTTTGTTTCCCATATGCTTAAATAAAAGAGTGTGGTTTGAATTGAAAAGTAAAATATCCAATGTTGCATAAGCATGAATGGAAGTTGGTGGTGGTATATGTGTATGATTAAATGCATAACTCATGAAATAATTGTTGCATAATATCATTCTCATTCAATTATGAGTTAGCTTGCTGTTACAAAGACTCTTATCAATAATGAAAAGGCCCTTGGTAACAAAAACAGAAAGAAAAGGGAAAGAAAAAGCCAAAATGGCAAGAAAAACAAAGAATAAAGGTTGGACACCAATAGCTTGGACCTTAGGACATATGCATGTGGTGTTCTTGTACTAAGATCTGCTTGGATGAGTAAATTCTAAGGGGTATTTTAAAACCCGGTCACTTAGATCAACTGATTTGGGATGGCCAATTGAAAATCCACAATAAAGAGCAACTTAGATACAAAACATTTAGTTATCCAAAGAGATGCTGGGCATCAATGATCCTAGGAAGAATTAGTGAGCCATGTGTCTGTGGTGGAAAGATGTTGAGCAAAAGAAAAGAAAATAAAGCCAAAGGCTATGCTGCAGCATTTGACACCCAACCTCTAAAAGAATAATAAGCTTGTTAAAGCATTATAAGCCAAGAAGAGTTAGCAAGGGAGTAATTAAAAAGTGAGTCTTCTAACAGCAAGTTTAGCAAACCTTTGATGCAAAATATGTATTATGCAGCAGCAACAATAAATGAGTTGTCATTGTCTGCATAAATGCCCCATAGATCAAGTTCTGCTATCTGCATAATAAGGATAATATCCTTTTCTTATTCATTTCATGTACTCTTAGTTTTGATGCTTGCTTGGGGACAAGCAAGATTTAAGTTTGGTGTTGTGATGACAAGTCATCATATACCCATTTTTCAAGCTGATTTTACTTGTTTTGTTAGCATTTATGCACTTTCTTGTATCCTAAGTAAGTGATTTGGAGTGAAAATGCATAACTTCTTTAAATCAAGCAACCACCATGAAATTAATGTTAATCCATGAGGTTTGAGCTAATTTTAATTGATTTATAAGCCTCTTGAATTTAGTGATACTTGGAGTGGTTGTTTAGGTCTATTGTAGGTGAAGAAAAGAAAAGAAAAGGAAAAGCGTGGCCTAAGAAGTGTAGCCCAAGGAAAGGAAAGTGTGGCAAAAGAGAGAAGAAGCGTGCCGCATGCAAAGGGGGAGGCAACATTGCCCTCCACAAGGGCAGACTGCCCTCTAGGAGGGCAACATAAAGGAACCAACCAAGGAAGGCAACTCTGCCCTGCCCACTACAAGGGCAGAGCACAAAATGTGCCTTGGGACCAAGAGGAAGAGAACCTTGCCCTGCCCTTGTGGAGGGCAGTATCGGGCTCTCTAAGGAAGAAATTCAAGGGAAAAATGTCACCCATGCATGCCACAAGACTCGAACAAGGAACCATGAGGAAGCCAAGAACTAAGGTTGATTGTCGTGCCAAGAAGCCAAGAAAAAATGAGAAGCGTGTGCCCCGGCCGTGTTTCGAACACGGGACGTGAAGGAGGGAACATTGCCCTGCCCTCTGCGCGGGCAGGGCAGAATCTTGTGTGTGGCGCACCAAGAAGCAAATCTGGCGCACCATGGCACGTCCCTGGCAGCATCTGGCGCACCAACCTCAATCCTGGCAGCACCGAAATTTCCTGCCCTGCCCTCTGCGGGGGCAGGGCAGCATCCTATGCACCAAGCTCAATTCTGGCGCACCAATTTTTGATTCTGGCGCACCAATTCCTGATTCTGGCAGCACCAAGGAATTTCTGGCGCACCAACTTTTCCTGCCCTGCCCTTGGCGCGGGCAGGGCAGCATCTCACGCACCAAGGCCGCGCCCAGCTCGCACCACGCCGCACCACACGTCCGCACCATGCATCAATTTTCTGCCCTGCCCTCCACAAGGGCAGGGCAGCCTCCTGGGAGCAACTTCTCATGGGCCGAAAATTCAAATTAAAATCCCATTTTAATTCATTTCTTCACCAATTCAAAAGCCCATCCAAATCCAAAAATCCAAGAATAGAAAGTGTATAAATAGGAGTTAGTTTGATGTAATTAGGACCTTTTGCTTAGCTTTTGAATTTGGCACTTTTACTTTGAGCTTTGAATTTTCACTTTTATTTTGAGCTTTTTGGGAACTTTACTGAGAATTCTGAGAATTGGGGAAGAGAATTGATCTCTCTTCTTCCTCATTCTTGCCTGAGCACTTCTAATCTTCTGTTTCTGAGTCTTGGGTGTGTGAAATTGAGGAAATTCTGTCTCAATTCCCATTCAAACTCTTTTCAATTTGTTTTCTGCATAATTCAATTTAATTTCTGTTCTTCTATTGCTTCTTCTTTAATTTTCTGTCAATTGCTTAGATAACTCGGATCTGGGAAGGAAATTGGGTTTTAGGCTCTGCTACCTAAGCCCTTGAGTCCTGAGATCAAAATTCACTTGGGTTCTTCTGTGAACCTCTGCTGCACCTTATTTCCTTTCTGTTTGAATGCTTATTGCTTCTGATTCAATTTTTGCTCTCTTAATTGTTGCCATCTACTTTCTCTTGGTTTAGATTCTGCAATCCCAGTCCTCAAACCCCTTTTACATTCAAGCAATTTATATTTCTTGCCATTTAAGTTACTGCAATTTACATTTCTTGCACTTTAAGTTTCAGTCATTTACATTCTTGTTCTTTAAGATTTTGCAAGTTTACTTTTTTGCTTTATAATTTACTGAAATTTTCCCTTCCCCCTTTACATTTAATGTCATTTACTTCCTGTTAAACACAAATCACTCAACCAATACTTGATCCGCTTGACTAAATCAACCACTAAACTAAAATTGCTCAATCCTTCAATCCCTGTGGGATCGACCTCACTCATGTGAGTTATTATTACTTGATGCGACCCGGTACACTTGCCGGTGAGTTTTGTGTTGGATCGTTTTCCACACATCACTTAGCAACTTGCTCTTCAGTAATATCTTCATCCTCTTCAGAGGAAGAATACTCATCAGAGCTCATGAATGGCAGAAGGAGGTTCAATGAAATCTCTATGATCTCTGTATAAGCCTCAGATTTCCTTGGGATCAACTCCTTCTCACTCTCTCCAGGTTCAGCCATGTTGGTCATGGTTATGGCCTTGCCCTCTCTCTTGGGATTTTCTTCTGTATTGCTTGGGAGAGTGCTAGGAGGAGTTTCAGTAATATTTTTACTCAGCTGACCCACTTGTGCCTCCAAATTTCTAATGGAGGATCTTGTTTCATTCATGAAACTTAGTGTGGTCTTAGATAGATCAGAGACTATGGTTGCTAAGCCAGAACTACTCTGCTCAGAGTTCTCTGTCTGTTGCTGAGAAGATGATGAAAAAGGCTTGCTATTGCTAAACCTATTTCTTCCACCATTATTGTTGTTGAAACCTTGTTGAGGCTTCTGTTGGTCCTTCCATAAGAGATTTGGATGATTTATCCATGAAGGATTATAGGTGTTTCCATAGGGTTCTCCCATGTAATTCACCTCTTCTATTGCAGGGTTCTTAGGATCATAAGCTTCTTCTTCAGAAGATGGTTCTTTATTACTGCTTGATGCAGCTTGTAATCCAGTCAGATTCTGAGAAATCATATTGACTTGCTGAGTCAATAAATTGTTCTGAGCCAATATGGCATTCAGAGTATCAATCTCAAGAACTCCTTTCTTCTGTGTTGTCCCATTGTTCACATGATTTCTTTCAGAAGTGTACATGAACTGGTTATTTGCAACCATTTCAATGAGTTCCTGGGCTTCTGCAGGCGTTTTCTTTAGATAAATAGATCCGCATGCAGAATGGTCCAATGACATCTTGGATAACTCAGACAGACCATCATAGAAGATACCTATGATGCTCCATTCTGAAAGCATGTCAAAAGGACACCTTCAGATCAATTGCTTGTATCTTTTCCAAGCTTCATAGAAGGATTCACCTTCCTTCTGTTTGAAGGTTTGAACTTCCACTCTAAGCTTACTCATCTTTTGAGGTGGAAAGAATTTAGCTAAGAAGGCATTGACCAACTTTTTCCAAGAGTTCAGGCTGTCTCTAGGTTGTGAGTTCAACCATATACTAGCTCTGTCTCTTACAGCATAAAGGAAAAGCATAAGTTTGTAGACCTCGGGATCAACTCCATTGGTCTTATCAGTGTCACAGATTTGCAAAAAATCAGCCAAGAACTGATGAGGATCTTCTAATGGAAGTCCATGAAACTTGCAATTCTGTTGCATCAGAGAAACTAATTGAGGCTTAAGCTCAAAGTTGTTTGCTTCCAATGGCAGGAATAGAGATGCTTCTCCCATAGAAGTCAGGAGTTGGTGCAGTAAAGTCACCAAGCACCTTCCTTGCATTGTTGTTGTTGGGTTCGGCCATGGCTGTTTTGTTTGCTTCCTTTTCAAAAATTTTCTGCCAGGTCCTCTTCAGAGTGTTGTGCTTTAGCTGCTCTTAGCTTCTTCTTCAAGGTCCTTTCAGGTTCAGGATCAGCTTCAACAAGAATGCCTTTGTCCTTGTTCCTTCTCATATGAAAGAGAAGAGAACAAGAAAGTATAGAATCCTCTATGTCATAGTATAGAGATTCCTTGAGGTGTCAGAGGTAAATAGGAATAGAGGGATGAGGTAGATAGAGAAGATTTCGAACATATAAAGAATGATAGAGTCCGAATTGCTAATTGAGGAGAAGTGTTAGTCCTTAAATAGAAGGACGTGAGGGGGGATTTTTGAAAACAAATTTTTAAATAAAACTAAAAACTAAAAGTTTAAAATAATTAAAAAGAATTTTGAAAAAGTGGTTGATGGTTTTTGAAAATTGAGAGTGAGAAAGTGGTTAGGTGATTTTGAAAAAGATTTTGAAATTAGCAATAAAAAAGATATGATTGAAAATTATTTTAAAAAAGATGTGATTGAGAAGATATGATTGAAAAAGAAATTAAAAAGATTTGATTTTGAAAAGGATATAATTGATAAGAGAGGATATGAAAAAGATAAGATTTTGAAACATTAGTTTTACAACTTGAAAATTTGAAAAAGATTTGAATTGAAAACAAAATCACCTCCTTGGTGCTATGCTGGCTTTAAACGCCCAGAATGGTATCCATTATGGTATTTAACGCCCATTTGGCTACCTCCTTATGCGTTAAACACCCAGCTAGGTACCCAGGCTGGCGTTTAAACGCCAGAAATCCTTTTTTACTGGGCGTTTTGAATGCCCAACTTTTTCTCTGTGATTCCTCTGCTGTATGTTCTGAATCTTTATTTTTCTGTACTATTCACTTGAAAAGATATATTTTTGAAATTTTTTGATGAGGAGAGAGAAAAACATCAATTGAAATAGAGCATGAAAAATTAAGATCAGAACAGATAATGTATGCAAGAATGCTTTGAATGCCAAGATGAACACCAATAACACGTTGAAGAACATGATGAACATCAAGAACACATTTTTGAAAATTTTTTTAAGAGAGAGAAGATATGCAAGACACCAAACTTAGAAATTTTTATACTAGAGACACTAACAATTTAAAAATGCATATGAAAAATAACATATAATGCAAAACAAGAAAATCACAAGATCAAACAAAGAAGATCATCAAGAACAACTTTGAAGATCATGAAGAACACAATGCATGAGTTTTCGAAAAAAGCAATGATTATTAAAAACATGCAATTGACACCAAACTTAGAATGTGACACTAGACTCAAACAAGAAACATAAAATTTTTGGTTTTTATGATTTTATAAATTTTTTTGTTTTTTGTATTTTTTTTCGAAAGTATTTTGGAAAAAAGAAAATAAGGAATTCAAAATTCTTAATGAGAATTTCAGGAATCATGCAATGTTAGTCTAAAGCTCCGGTCCAAGAATTAGACATGGCTTATGTTCCGAGGGTTACCTGAAACTGTAGGTCGATCTTGGACGAGATCTTCTGTACCGGTCGGAGCTGTCGTGTCCGACTTGTCGAACGGAGCGATGGTGCTGATCCTTCGTCACCGAAGGGTGGTGGTACCTGCAAGGGACTCCATGCTTAAGTTAGCAAGGGTATTAAGCAGGTTTTTGTAGGATCAGAGTATGAGTTATACCTGGGTGCTCCAGCATATTTATAATTGCGTGGAATAACCTTCTTAGATAAGATAAGTTAGTTATCTTATCTTATCTTCGAGGGAACCATCCTTCTCCCTATAGGCTTTGGACTGCCTTGGGCTTAGGTGTGCAGTCCTCCACTAGGGCCCTTCTTTTGGGCTTTCCTGGTGACTTGGCCGAGCTCTTTGAGAAGTGGTCGGGTTGTCCTGACCTACAGAGGTCGGTCTCTTTGTCTGTAGAATATCCCAGGTCTGACAGCTCGACCTAGGGTATGAACAGTGCCCCTGCTTGAGCTCGGTTTTTGAGGTCGAGTCTTTAAGACTTCGATCCTTCTCTAGTGAAGCCGAACTCGAGCATTTTGTCAATTTCTTTCTTGGTAGAGTTCTCCTTTGAATGCAGAATGTTTGCTTTCTTTTAAAGGCGCACTTTTACATTAGCGCTTTTGGCCTTGGGAACAAGCGAGGGTTTAATCCCCTCATTAATTGTTTTTTAATTGCGCCGTTTCTCTTTTAGTCTTCCCTTTTTTGAATTTCGCTTCTTCAGAAAAATGGTTTCTCTTCTCCGTAACTTCCCTTTTCTTTCTTTATTTCCGTTCTTGCTTGAGGTTTGCAGTTTTTGTTTTTCTTCCTGTGACGCTGCTTCGGTAATTGTTCTGTGCTTTCCTTTGTTTGTGAGAGGGCGACTCTCTGACTCCACTTCTTCCTTCCAATTTTGTTGAAGTTTTCGGTTTTTCTAGGTTGGTTCTTCTTTCTGCTTTTTTACTTCCTTCGTTGTTTCACATCCTTTTTGAGAAAGTCTCGATCTTTTATTTTCAGAATGTTTAAATCTTCTTTTGCTTGCTTGTGTCTGATTGTTTCTGCAATGTGCGCTATTTTTGGGCTTCCTTAATTTGCCTGATCTTTCGCCGTTCTTTTTTGATAGTTGCTGCTCTTAGTGCTTTGAGTTTTTGTTACTGCTCCTGATTGTGCCTTCTGATTTGACGCGAACTTTGCTTGATTCTGAAGAAGGTTGCATTTTGATCATTTTCTACTTGGCATGCTTTGATGCTTGACAATTCCACTTGCTGATAGAATGTTGGGTAAATGATGATGTTTTTATGATTTTGAAAATATTATGGTTTGAAGGAGGGTTTTTTCCGTTTGAGAGATGCCAGGATGTAGACTTGAAAATTTTTCTACCTCCTCATTCCTTTGCTGCCTCCAAAGGATGCCCATGGATCTTTTGGCATAAGTTCCGGGGTTTCCTTTTGTTCGTTTGATATGTCTGATTTATTTATTTGCATATTTTTATCGTTGAGTTGTATCCATTTATGGCCAAGATGCTCTTCACTAACTTGCCGAGATGTTTGATTAGTACTTCGAGTAGTTTTAGTAATCCATCTTTTCTTTGATTGTAGGACTAGTTGGCCATGTCTTCTCACAAAAATATTGTAGAGACGTCTTCTAAAGTTCCTGAGGGGATGTCCGACTGGTTGGACTCCCTTGTCTTAATGTGTGTTTCGGTGGTGAATGTCGAGTTTTGTGTAGAGTTGAGAAAACATCATAGGGTTTGTGGTAGCGGTGCCCAAGAGAGGGATTATGAGCTTGTAGCGCCTGATTATGATGAGAGGGTTTGCTTTCCGACATCAGTCAAGGGGGAGCATCCTTTCTTTTATGCCTATGAATATTTCTTTAGCCAATTAAACATTACTTTTCCTTTTACTGCTTTTGAGACTGATTTGTTGTGGTCGTGTAACGTTGCCCCATCCCAGCTTCATCCGAATTCCTGGGGCTTTGTCAAGATTTTTCAGTTGCTTTATCATGAATTAGGCATCAAACCTTCTCAGACTCTTTTTCTTTATCTCTTTGTTTCGGCCAAGCCTAGGGCTTCTTCCAAAAAGAAAGCTTCTTGGGTTTCTTTTAGATCTGCTTAAGGGCATAAAGTTTTTGCCATGTATGATGAATCCTTTAAGGATTTTAAGAACTATTTCTTTAAGGTTCGAGCTGTTGAGGGGGCTCGCCCCTTTTTTCTCGATGAAAATGACGAGCCTGCGTTTCCTCTGGAATGCCAAAAGGATGCGACAGTATCTCGATATACCTGGGAGATGCTTGACGAGGTTGAGCGGGCTTTCGTGATTGTTCTAGAGGACCTATGGGGGGAACCCCCCCATCTTGATACCAAAAAGTTTCTAGGGGACCCTTCCCTGGTCCGAACTGTGTTGGGTACAGTCTGACTTTTTCAGAGATGTCAAAAAATAATGACTCCATGAAGGCCTTCAAAAAGGCGAGAAGGCTGCTGCTGCTCAAAACATATTGGCTAAGGCGGCCGGAGATGGGTCTTCTCAAGTTTGGGTGAAGCCGTCTGTGCCGAGTTCACCCGGGCCGAGGAGGATGATTCCTACTCCCTGGGTTCGTCTGGTTGACCCTCCGCAAACTTCAGCTGTTGCTTCTGACGCTCCTCCTCTGAAAAAGCAAAAAATGCCTGAGCCTTTTAACCTTGATGCCCCTGATTTTGATGCTGTTGAGTTTGTTGACCAGCAAATTGCCCTCTATAGAGGTCTTTCAATGGATGGTGTGTCCATTTTTCATCACCTGGAGTTCATAACTAAAAGTAGTGTGAAGATGGCTCATATGGGTGCGGCTCTTTTTCGAACTGCTCAGGGTATCCCGGTCCATGCTACCAAATCTTTCATGATGGAGGCTAAGTCGGAGTTTAATAGGATAAAAGGTTTGAAGGAGGAGCTGGAGGTAAAGTCGGCACAGGTGGAAGAAGAATTAGAGGGTGAAAAAGTTAGTTCAGTGGCTTTGGCAGCTTCTGTGAAGTTGGCCGAAGACACTGCTCTAAAGCACAAGGAGAGCTATGTTTCGGCTTACAGAGAGGTGGTGCGTCTCTGTGGTGAATTGGAAACTGCCCGGGATGATTATACCGAGCTCCAGGGTCACCTCGTGGGCAGCATGACGGCTGCTTATGAGAACTTAAAGGAGCAGGTACGAGTTTTTGCACCCGAGCTTGCCCTTACTCTCTTTAGTCTTGGCAAAGTTCTGAGGGATGGTCAGATTGTCCCTGACGACCCTGATGATAATGATGCTGAGCCTCCTCCTGCGCCTGCCACCAAGGCTTCTGTCGTGCTGACTTCTTCAGCTCCTGCAGCCAGAATTGAGTCAGAACCTGACTGTCAGATCTTGAATCGAGAGGATGGGACCGTGGATGCTGTGCATTTACAAACGCGCCCTCCTTCGCCCCATGTTGATGCCGCTACTGGGAAGCCTCTGGATCCTCTTTAATTATTCTTGGTATTGTGTGTAATTAGCCCGACTTGTGGGCTTTTGAACCTTCACTTTTGTAAATGGTATTTTGCTGTTGACACTTTCTTAGTTGCTTGTTTAGCAACTTTATCTTGAAAAACAAAATGGTTTTCAGGCTTTTTGGGCTGACCTTTGGTGGCCTTTGAAGCTTGCTACTATTATAACTCTGTGTTTTTATGTCATGTCCGTCTGCACTTATTTTGGTACCTTTGTAGGCTTTGGAGTGTTGGAATTTTGTCCGACCTGATTGGCTTGATTCCTTTGCCTGATGTTATTTTCGGCAATCTATTTTGTTCGAACTTTGTTCAGGTCTTAGTAAGGAACTACGCTGTGGTTGTTGATTTCGTCAGGTCAATTTTTGTCCGAGTTGTTATTTGTAACCCTCTTTTTGGACCTCATCTAGGTTTCTTTCAGGGGTTACTTTTGTAGCTTTATGTTTTGGGCTGGCTTTATCACGTCAGGTCCTTCTAAGTTATTTTTGTAATCCTCTTTCTTTGACCTTGTTCAGGTCTCTTTCAGGGATTACTTTTATAACTTGGTACTTTGGGCCCACTTCATCACGTCGGGCCCTTCTAAGTTATTTTTGTAATCCTCTTTCTTGGACCTTGTTCAGGTCTCTTTCAGGGATTACTTTTATAACTCGTTTGTGGGAGTCTGACTTCATCATGTCGGGTTCTTCTAAGTTATTTTTGTAATCCTCTTTCTTGGACCTTGTTCAGGTCTCTTTCAGGGATTACTTTTATAACTTGTTTTGTGGGAGTCCGACTTCATCATGTCGGGTTCTTCTAAGTTATTTTTGTAATCCTCTTTCTTGGACCTTGTTCAGGTCTCTTTCAGGGATTACTTTTATAACTTGTTTTGCGGGAGTCCGACTTCATCATGTCGGGCTCTTCTAAGTTATTTTTGTAATCCTCTTTCTTGGACCTTGTTCAGGTCTCTTTCAGGGATTACCTTTATAACTTTTTTTGTGGGAGTCCTACTTCATCATGTCGGGCTCTTCTAAGTTATTTTCATAATCCTCTTTCTTGGACCTTGTTCAGGTCTCTTTCAGGGATTACTTTTATAGCTTGTTTTGTGGGAGTCCGACTTCATCATGTCGGGCTCTTCTAAGTTATTTTTGTAATCCTCTTTCTTGGACCTTGTTCAGGTCTCTTTCAGGGATTACTTTTATAACTTATTTTGTGGGAGTCCAACTTCATCATGTCGGGCTCTTTTAAGTTATTTTTGTAATCCTCTTTCTTGGACCTTGTTCAGGTCTCTTTCAGGGATTACTTTTATAACTTGTTTTGTGGGAGTCCGACTTCATCATGTCGGGCTCTTCTAAGTTATAGTAATCCTCTTTTATAGGGTCGGCCAGACTTCTTTCCAGGGCTTTACTTATAACTTCGATTTTAGCGACTCGTCCGACTTTTACGTCGGTCAGCCTTTAAGTTATTTTATAGCAATCCATTTTATTAGGACCTCGTCAGGTCCTTTCTATGGATCACTTTCTATAACTTCTTGCATTATTCTGTTTTTCATCTTTGCTGATTTCATAGAGATTGGGTTTTAACCCTCGTTTGGTCGACCTTTTAATGAATTTGGTTTTCATTTTTGGTCTTTATCGTGATCGCATAGTGAATTTGTCTTTCACTTTCTGTCGATTTGTAGCTTTATAATCGGACGATGAATGTTTCAGATTAATGCGGCTTGCCGAGTAGGATCTGAGATGGGATGACTGTGACGAGCTTCAAACTCACGAGTGTTGGGCGTAGTGACAGACACAGAAGAATCACTGGATTCTATTCCAACATGATCGAGAACTGATAGATGATTAGTCGTGCGGTGACAGCACACTTGGACCATTTTCACTGAGAGGATGAACGGTAGCCATTGACAATGGTGATCCCCCAACATACAGCTTGCCATGGAAATGAGTAAGAATGATTGGATGAAAGTAGTAGGAAAGCAGAGATTCATAAGGAACACAGTATTTTCATGCGCTTGTCTGAAATTCCCACCAATGAATTACATAAGTATCTCTATCTTTATTTTATGCAGATTGTGACTCAGCTTTGCTAGAGTCCCCAATTAGAGGTGCCCAGGGTTCTTAAGCACACTCTTTTTGCCTTAGATCACAATTTTATTTTTTTTCTTTTTATTTCTTTTTTTTCTTTTTTTTTCGTTTTTCTCTCTTTTCTCTCTTTTTTTTCTTTTTTTTTGTATTCACTGCTTTTTCTTGCTTCAAGAATCATTTTTATGATTTTTCAGATCCTCAGTAACATGTCTCCTTTTTCATCATTCTTTCAAGAGCCAACATTCATGAACAACAAATTCAAAAGACATATGCACTGTTTAAGCATACATTCAGAAAACAAAAGTATTGCCACCACATCAAAATAATTAATCTGTTATAAAATTCAGAATTCATGCAATTCTTCTCTTTTTCAATTAAGAACATTTTTTATTTAAGAAAGGTGATGGATTCATAGGACATTTATAACTTTAAGGCATAGACACTAAGACACTAATGATCATAAAACACAAACATAGATAAACATAAGCATGAAAATTCGAAAAACAAGAAAATAAAGAACAAGGAAATTAAAGAACGGGTCCACCTTAGTGATGGCGGCTTGTTCTTCCTTTTGAAGATCTTATGGAGTGTTTGAGCTCCTGAATGTCTCTTCCTTGCCTTTGTTGCTCCTCTCTCATGATTCTTTGATCTTCTCTAATTTCATGGAGGAGGATGGAATGTTCTTGGTGCTCCACCCTTAGTTGTCCCATGTTGGAACTCAATTCTCCTAGGGAGGTGTTGATTTGCTCCCAATAGTTTTGTGGAGGAAAGTGCATCCCTTGAGGTATCTCAGGGATTTCATGATGAGTGGGATCTCTTGTTTGCTCCATCCTTTTTCTTAGTGATGGGCTTGTCCTCATCAATGAGGATGTCTCCCTCGATGTCAACTCCAACCGAATAACAGAGGTGACAAATGAGATGAGGGAAGGCTAACCTTGCCAAGGTAGAGGACTTGTCCGCCACCTTATAAAGTTCTTGGGATATGACCTCATGAACTTCTACTTCCTCTCCAATCATGATGTTATGAATCATGATAGCCCGATCTATAGTAACTTCGGACCGGTTGCTAGTGGGAATGAGTGAGCGTTGGATAAACTCCAACCATCCCCTAGCCACGGGCTTGAGGTCATGCCTTCTCAGTTGAACCGGCTTCCCTCTTGAATCTCTCTTCCATTGAGCGCCCTCTTCACAAATGGCTATAAGGACTTGGTCCAACCTTTGATCAAAGTTGACCCTTCTAGTGTAAGGGTGTTCATCTCCTTGCATCATGGGCAAGTTGAATGCCAACCTTACATTTTCCGGACTAAAATCTAAGTATTTCCCCCGCACCATTGTAAGCCAATTCTTTGGGTCCGGGTTCACACTTTGATCATGATTCTTGGTGATCCATGCATTGGCATAGAACTCTTGAACCATTAATATTCCGACTTGTTGAATGGGGTTGGTAAGAACTTCCCAACCTCTTCTTCGAATCTCATGTCGGATCTCCGGATATTCACTCTTTTTGAGTTTGAAAGGGACCTCGGGGATCACCTTCTTCATGGCCACAACTTCATAGAAGTGGTCTTGATGCACCCTTGAGATGAATCTCTCCATCTTCCATGACTCGGAGGTGGAAGCTTTTGCCTTCCCTTTCCTCTTTCTAGAGGTTTCTCCGGCCTTAGGTGCCATAAATGGTTATGGAAAAACAAAAAGCAATGCTTTTACCACACCAAACTTAGAAGTTTTGCTCGTCCTCGAGCAAAAGAAGAAAGAAGAGAGTAGAAGAAGAAGAAATAGAGGAGATGGAGATAGCTTTGTGGTTCGGCCAAGGGGGAGAAGTAATGTTTAGGATGTGTGAGAATGAAGAGGTGAAGATAGGTTTATATAGGAGTGGAGAGGGGGTGTATGGTTCGGCCATTATGGGTGGGTTTGGGAGGGAAAGTGGTTTGAATTTGAATGGTAAGGTAGGTGTGGGTTTTATAAAGGATGGATGTGAGTGGTGAAGAGAATAGTGGGATTTGATAGGTGAGGGGTTTTTGGGGAAGAGTGGTTGAGGTGATTGGTGAATGGGTGAAGAAGAAGAGAGAGGGTGTTGGGGTAGGTGGGAATCCTGTGGGGTCCACAAATCCTGAGGTGTCAAGGAAAATTCATCCCTGCACCAAGTCACGAGCAAAAATGCTCTTTATGCCAATTCTGGCGTTAAACGCCGGGCTAGTGCCCATTTCTGGCGTTTTAAGCCAGCTTCTTGCCCTTTCCTGGCGTTTAACGCCAGTCTGGTGCCCCTTTCTGGCGTTAAACGCCCAGAATGGTGCCAGACTGGGCTTTAAACGCCCATTTGCTACCCTTACTGGCGTTTAAACGCCAGCAAGATCTTCCTCCAGGGTGTGCTATTTTTTTCTTTCTGTTTTTCATTTTCTTTTTGCTTTTTCAATTGATTTTTTGACTTTCCATGATCATCAAACTACAAAAAACATGAAATAACAAAGGAAAATAGATTAAATATAACATTGGGTTACCTCCCAACAAGCGCTTCTTTAATGTCAGTAGCTTGACAGAGGGCTCTCATGGAGCCTCACAGATACTCAGAGCAATGTTGGAACCTCCCAACACCAAACTTAGAGTTTGAATGTGGGGGTTCAACACCAAACTTAGAATTTGGTTGTGGCCTCCCAACACCAAACTTAGAGTTTGACTGTGGGGGCTCTGTTTGACTCTATTTTGAGAGAAGCTCTTCATGCTTCCTCTCTATGGTGACAGAGGGATATCCTTGAGCCTTAAACACAAAGGATTCTTCATTCACTTGAATGATCAATTCTCCTCTGTCTACATCAATCACAGCCTTTGCTGTGGCTAGGAAGGGTCTGCCAAGGATGATGGATTCATCCATGCACTTCCCAGTCTCTAAGACTATAAAATCAGCAGGGATGTACTGGTCTTCAACCTTTACCAGAATATCCTCTACAAGTCCATAAGCTTGTTTTCTTTAATTATCTGCCATCTCTAGTGAGATTCTTGCAGCTTGCACCTCAAAGATCCCTAGCTTCTCCATTACAGAGAGAGGCATGAGGTTTATACTTGACCCTAAGTCACACAGAGCCTTCTTAAAGGTCATGGTGCCTATGGTACAAGGTATTGAAAACTTCCCAGGGTCCTGTGTCTTTTGAGGTAATCTCTGCCTAGTCAAGTCATCTAGTTCTTTGGTGAGCAAAGGTGGTTTATCCTCCCAAGTCTCATTACCAAATAACTTGTCATTTAGCTTCATGATTGCTCCAAGGTACTTAGCAACTTTCTCTTCAGTGACATCTTCGTCCTCTTCAGAGGAAGAATTCTCATCAGAGCTCATGAATGGCAGAAGTAAATCCAATGGAATCTCTATGCTCTCATTATGAGCCTCAGATTCCCACGGTTCCTCATTAAGGAATTCATTGGAGGCCAGTGGACATCCATTGAGGTCTTCCTCAGTGGCGATCACTGCCTCTTCCTCCTCTCTAAGTTCGGCCATGTGGGTCATGTTAATGGCCTTGCATTCTCCTTTTGGATTCTCTTCTGTATTGCTTGGAAGAGTACTAGGAGGGAGTTCAGTAACTTTCTTACTCAGCTGACCCACTTATGCCTCCAAGTTTCTAATGGAGGACCTTGTTTTAATCATGAAACTTTGAGTGGTTTTGATTAGATCAGAGACCATGGTTGCTAAGTTAGAGTGGCTCTGCTTAGAATCCTCTGTCTGTTGCTGAGAAGATGATGGAAAAGGCTTGCCATTGCTAAACCTATTTCTTCCACCATTATTGTTGTTGAAACCTTGTTGAGGTCTCTGTTGATCCTTCCACGAGAGATTTGGATGATTTCTCCATGAAAGATTATAGGTGTTTCCATAGGGTTCTCCCATGTAATTCACCTCTTCCATTGAAGGGTTCTCAGGATCACAAGCTTCTTCTTCAGATGAAGCGTCCTTAGTACTGCCTGGTGCAGCTTGCATTCCAGACAGACTTTGAGAAATCATATTGACTTGCTGAGTCAATATTTTGTTCTGAGCCAATATGGCATTCAGAGTATCAATCTCAAGAACTCCTTTCTCCTGATTCGTCCCATTGTTCACAGGATTCCTTTCAGAAGTGTACATGAATTGGTTATTTGCAACGATTTCAATGAGCTCTTGAGCTTCTGCAGGCGTCTTCTTCAGATGAAGATATCCTCCAGCAGAGCTGTCCAATGACATCTTGGACAGTTCAGACAGACCATCATAGAAGATACCTATGATGCTCCATTCAGAAAGCATGTCAGAGGGGCACTTTGTGATCAATTGTTTGTATCTTTCCCAAGCTTCATAGAGGGATTCACCTTCCTTCTGTCTGAAGGTTTGGACTTCCACTCTAAGCTTACTCAATTTTTGAGGTGGAAAGAACTTTGCCAAGAAGGCATTGACTAGCTTTTCCCAAGAGTTCAGGCTTTCTTTAGGTTGTGAGTCCAACCATATCATAGCTCTGTCTCTTACAGCAAAAGGGAATAGCATAAGTCTGTAGACCTCTGGGTCAACCCCATTAGTCTTGACAGTGTCACAGATTTGCAAGAACTCAGCTAAAAACTGATGAGGATCTTCCAATGGAAGTCCATGGAACTTACAATTCTGTTGCATTAGAGAAACTAATTGAGGCTTAAGCTCAAAGTTGTTTGCTCCAATGGCAGGGATAGAGATGCTTCTCCCATAGAAGTCAGGAGTAGGTGCAGTAAAGTCACCCAGCACCTTCCTTGCATTGTTGGCATTGTTGTTGTTTTCGGCTGCCATGGGTTCTTCTTCTTTGAAGATTTCTGTTAGGTCCTCTACAGAGAGTTGTGCCTTAGCTTCTCTTAGCTTTCGCTTCAAGGTCCTTTCAGGTTCAGGGTCAGCCTCAACAAGAATGCTTTTGTCTTTGCTCCTGCTCATATGAAAGAGAAGAGAACAAGAAAATATGGAATCCTCTATGTCACAGTATAGAGATTCCTTGAGGTGTCAGAGGAAAAGAAAAATAGAAGGAAGAGGTAGAAAATTCGAACTTATCAAGGAAAGATGGAGTTCGAATTGTGCATTGAGGAGTAGTGTTAGTCCATAAATAAAAGGATGTGATAAGAGGGGAAGAAATTTTTGAAAATAAATTAAAAAGATTTTAAAAACATTTTGAAAAAAATACTAATTGATTTTCGAAAACTTAAGAGTGGAAAAAGAAATCAAGTGATTTTTGAAAAAGATTTTGAAATTAGAAATCAAAAAGATATGATTAAAAAACTATTTTGAAAAAGATGTGTTTAAAAAGATATGATTCAAAAGTTATGATTTTAAAAAGATATGATTGAGAAGATATGATTTGAAAAACAATTTAAAAAGATTTGATTTTGAAAATTAATGACTTGGCTAACAAGAAAAGATATGATTCAAACATTAAACCTTTCTCAACAGAAAAGGCAACATACTTGAAATGTTGAATCAAATCATTAATTGATAGCAAGTATTTTTGAAAATGGAAAGAAATTGATTTTGAAAATATATGATTGAAAAGATTTTATTTGAAAAAGATTTGATTTTGAAAACTTTTGAAAACTTGAAAAAAATTTGAATTAAAAAAACAGAATCTTCCCTCTTGTGCCATCTTGGCGTTAAACGCCCAGAATGGTATACATTCTGGCGTTTAACGCCCAAAACTCACCCCTTTTGGGCGTTAAACGCCCAGCTAGGCACCCTAGCTGGCGTTTAAACGCCAGTTTTCCTTCTTCACTGGGCGTTTTGAACGCCCAGCTTTTTCTGTGTAATTCCTCTGCTGTATGTTCTGAATTTTCAATTCTCTGTATTATTGACTTGAAAAGACACAAATTAAAAATATTTTTGAATTTTTAATGGTGAGGAATAATCAAAATGCAACTAAAATCAAATAACAATGCATGCAAGACACCAAACTTAGAAATTAGTATACTATTGACACTAACAAAATGAGAATGCATATGAGAAACAACAAAACACTCAAGACAAGAGAATTTAAAGATCAGAACAAGGAAATCATCAAGAACATCTTGAAGATCAATGAAGACACATGAATGAATAAGAAGAACAGAAACATGCAATTGACACCAAACTTAAAATGAGACACTAGACTCAACAAGAAACATAAAATATTTTTGATTTTTATGATTTTGTAATTTTTTTTGGATTTTTCGAAAATTAAGTGGAAAAGAAAATAAAGATATCAAAATTCATAATGAGAATTCCAGGAATCATGCAATGTTAGTCTAAAGCTTCAGTCTAAAGGAATTAGACATGGCTAGCCAAGCTTCAGCAGGACATTACATTCAAGAGCTAAATTGATGAGAATCAATCAGCTTTGGCGATGATAAGAACATCACCTTGAAACACTAGAATTCATTCTTAAGAACTCTGAAGAAAAATACCTAATCTAAGCAACAAGATGAACCGTCAGTTGTCCAAACTCGAAACAATCCCCGGCAACGGCGCCAAAAACTTGGTGTTGTTGCCGGATCAAAACTTGCCACTGTTATTGTAGGGAACAAATGCGAAACTGTAGTTAGGACATTTAATTCCCCGGCAACGGCGCCAAAAACTTGGTGCACGAAATTGTGATCATCAATGGCGCCATCAACATGGTACTCTCAATTGCAATCTCAACTCTTTATCACAACTTCGCACAACTAACCAGCAAGTGCACTAGGTCGTCCAAGTAATAAACCTTACACGAGTAAGGGTCGATCCCACGGAGATTGTTGGTATGAAGCAAGCTATGGTCATCTTGTAAATCTCAGTCAGGCAGATTCAAATGGTTATGGATGATTTATGAATGAAGCATAAAATAAAGATAGAGATACTTATGTAATTCATTGGTGAGAATTTCAGATAAGCGTATGGAGATGCTTTGTCCCTTCCGTCTCTCTACTTTCCTACTGTCTTCATCCAATCCTTCTTACTCCTTTCCATGGCAAGCTGTATGTTGGGCATCACCGTTGTCAGTGGCTACAATCCCGTCCTCTCAGTGAAAATGTTCAACGCACCCTGTCACGGCACGGCTAATCATCTGTCGGTTCTCAATCAGGTTGGAATAGAATCCATTGATTCTTTTGCGTCTGTCACTAACGCCCAGCCTTCAGGAGTTTAAAGCTCGTCACAGTCATTCAATCCTTGAATCCTACTCAGAATACCACAGACAAGGTTTAGACCTTCCGGATTCTCTTGAATGCCGCCATCAATTCTAGCTTATGCCATGAAGATTCCGATTAAGGGATCCAAGAGATATCCACTCAATCTAAGGTAGAACGGAGGTGGTTGTCAGGCACACGTTCATAGGTGAGAATGATGATGAGTGTCACGGATCATCACATTCATCAAGTTGAGGAACAAGTGATATCTTAGAACAAGAATAAGCTGAATTGAATAGAAGAACAATAGTAATTGCATTAATACTCAAGGTACAGCAGAGCTCCACACCTTAATCTATGGTGTGTAGAAACTCCACCTTTGAAAATACATAAGAACAAGGTCTAGGCATGGCCGTGAGGCCAGCCCCAAAAACGTGATCAAAAGATTCAAAGATCTAAAGATGAAAATACAATAGCAAAAGGTCCTATTTGTAGAGAACTAGTAGTCTAGGGTTTACATAAATGAGTAAATGACATAAAAAATCCACTTCCGGGCCCACTTGGTGTGTGCTTGGGGTGAGCATTGAAGCTTTTTCGTGTAGAGGCTTCTCTTGGAGTTAAACGCTAGCTTTTGTGCCAGTTTGGGCGTTTAACTCCCATTCTTGTGCCAGTTCCGGCGTTTAACGCCGGACAGTTTTGAGCTGATTTGGAACGCCGGTTTGGGCCATCAAATCTCGGGAAAAGTATGGACTATTATACATTGCTGGAAAGCCCAAGATGTCTACTTTCCAACGCAATTGAGAGCGCGCCAATTGGGCTTCTGTAGCTCTAGATAATTCACTTCGAGTGTAGGGAGGTCAGAATCCAACAGCATCTGTAGTCCTTTTCAGCCTCTGAATCAGATTTTTTCTCAGGTCCCTCAATTTCAGCCAGAAAATACATGAAATCACAGAAAAACACACAAACTCATAGTAAAGTCCAGAAAAGTGAATTTTAACTAAAAACTAATAAAAACTAACTAAAATATACTAAAAACATACTAAAGACAATGCCAAAAAATGTATAAATTATCCGCTCATCAACCTACAGACGTAATCATCAAATTGGCGGACAAAACTCAAAAATAGGCAATAGGAGTGGTTGAGAACATGTTAGTAAAGGTTGGGAACTACTTCCTGCCCACGGACTTTGTTATCCTGGAAATGGAAGAGAATCCCGTCCATCCCATCATCCTGGGGAGGCCATTCTTAGCCACAGCCAGGGAGCTTATAGATATGGAGCGAGGAGAGCTAGTATTGAGGATACACGATGAACAGCTCACCTTCAACATTTTCAAACCCTTACAAGAAGCATATCATGATAACAAAGAGTCAAAGGAAGAGCACTATAAGGAGCTGATGGAAGAGACAAGCATGGGAGCACAAGCACCACACCTGAAAACCCCCACTAGTGACAAGCAATGTGGTCAGAAGGAGCAATAGCCAAGTGTAATCCAAGAGGAACAAGACCCACCAGAGTCATATGAGACAGGCAACAAAACCCTCCTGAAAGAAGAAACCACAAGGAGCCAAGTGACATCAAGGAACACAAGGAAAAAGGCCTCGAGCGGATGGAGAAACAAGAAAATCCCTACAGAAGATTTCTCTCTGGGAGATGAAGTGGTCTCTGCTTATCTTCCACTTATCCCACCTCATCTCCCCACCATCCCATCTCAGCTACCTCAAGTGTACACTATCAGCAAAATTCTGTCCTTAGAACATGTGGAGCTTCTCAACAAAGCCAATGGAAACAGATTCACTGCAAGGGGGAAGACTTGAAGCACTACCAACCACCCTGACAAAGGCCTAACGTCAAGCTAATGACGCTAAAGAAGCGCTTCATGGGAGGCAACCCATGTTCCATACCCTTTCTTTTTAATCTCTAATATTGGTTAATAAAGTAAGTTCATGAATTCTAAATCAACTTCGACAAACACTAAAAGAATCCTTACATGCAGCATATAGTACATGATAAGTTTGGTGTTTGATGAGCGGATAATTTATACACTTTTTGGCACTGTTTTTAGTATGTTTTTAGTACATTTTAGTTAGTTTTTAGTATGTTTTATCAGTTTTTATTTAAAATTCACTTTTCTGGGCTTTACTATGAGTTTGTGTGTTTTTTTGTAATTTCATATAATTTCTGGCTGAAATTGAGGGACCTGAGCAAAAATCTGATTCAGAGGCTGAAAAAGGACTGCAGATGCTGTTGGATTCTGACCTTCCTGCACTCGAAGTGGATTTTCTGGAGCTACAGAAGTCCAATTGGCGCGCTCTCAATTGCGTTGGAAAGTAGACATTCTGGGCTTTCCAACAATGTTAATAGTTCATACTTTACCCGAGATTCGATGGCCCAAACCGGCGTTGCAAATCAGCTTCAGAATTCCTAGCGTTTAACGCCGAAACTGGCATAAAAGTTGGAGTTAAACGCCCAAACTGGCACAAAAGCTAGCGTTTAACTCCAGGAAAAGTCTCTACACATGAGAGCTTCAATGCTCAGCCCAAGCACACACCAAGTGGACCCCGGAAGTGGATTTTTACGTCATTTACTCATTTCTGTATATCCTAGGTTACTTGTTCACTATAAATAGGATCTTTTGACATTGTATCTGGACCTCATGACACTTTACACGTTTCATATTGTACCTTCTACGGCATGAGTCTCTAAACCCCATGGTTAGGGGTGAGGAGCTCTGCTGTGTCTTGATGGATTAATGCAATTACTACTGTTTTTCATTCAAACACGCTTGTTTCCATTCTAAGATATTACTTGCTCCTCAACTTGATGAATGTGATGATCCGTGACACTCATCATCATTCTCACCTATGAACGTGTGCCTGATAAGCACTTCCGTTCAACTTTAGATTGAGTGGATATCTCTTGGATTCTTTAGCCAGAATCCTCATGGTATAAGCTAGAATATATTGGCGGCCATTCTTGAGGTTCCGAAAGGTCTAAACCTTGTCTGTGGTATTCTGAGTAGGATTCAGGGATTGAATGACTGTGACGAGCTTCAAACTCGCGATTGTGGGGCGTTAGTGACAGACGCAAAAGAATCACTGGATTCTATTCCAACATGATTGAGAACCGACAGATGAATAGCCGTGCTGTGACAAAGCGCGTTGAACATTTTAACTGAAAGGATGGGAGGTAGCCATTGACAACGGTGAAACCCTACATATAGCTTGCCATGGAAAGAGCCTTGCGTGTATGAAGAAGAAGATAGTAGGAAAGCAGAGATTCAGAAGATAGAGCATCTCCAAAACCTCAACCTGCTCTCCATTACTGCAAAACAAGTATTTATTTCATGTTCTTCTATTTTTCACAATTAAACCTGAGAAATATTGGTATCCTGACTAAGAGTTACAAGATAACCATAGCTTGCTTCAAGCCGACAATCTCCGTGGGATCGACCCTTACTCACGTAAGGTATTACTTGGACGACCCAGTGCACTTGCTGGTTAGTTGTGCGGAATTGCAAAAGTGTGATTGCAATTTCGTGCACCAAGTTTTTGGCGCCGTTGCCGGGGATTTTTCGAGTTTGGACAACTGACGGTTTATCTTGTTGCTTAGATTAGGAATATTTTATTTTTGTCGGTTTAGAGTCTTTTATTTGAGTTTAGTTTCATATTTTAACTTTGGTGTCAATTGCATGCTTTTGTTTTCTTTTAATTTTTCGAATTTGCATGTTCTTAGTCCTTTCTTGATCTTTAAAAATTCTAAGTTTGGTGTTTTCCTTGTGTTTTCCTTTAGGTTTTCGAAAATTTGTGTGTGATTTTCTAAAAATTTCTAAGTTTGGTGTCTTCTTTGTGTTTTCCTTTAAATCTTCAAAATTTTGCACTAATTTTCAAAATCATATCTTTTTTTTAGTCAAGTCAAAATTCTAATTTCAAAAATTGATCTTTTCAAATCTTTTTCAAAAATCAAATCTTTTTAAAAAAATAATTTTCAATCATATCTTTTTAATTGCTAATTTCAAAATCTTTTTGGTTAATTAATTAATTTAGTTTTCAATTTGCTTTGATTTTATTTTCTTTCGATTTTTGAAATTTTATTTTATTTTCTTTTCCATTTATTTTAGTTTATTATTTTTGGTCACTTTTAATTAAATAAAAAAAAAACAAATAATCTACTTGCAATCCATATCATCTCCCTTTCTCCATCATGTACCTAAGTGGAATTGAGCAGTCCAGAAGGACTCTGGGGTCATATGCTAACCCCATTAAAGTTGTATATGGGAGTAGCATCTATATACCCCCCATTAAAGCAAGCAGCTTTGAGCTAAATCCTCAACTCATTATCATGGTGCAGCAAAATTGCCAGTATTCCGGTCTTCCACAGGAAGAACCTACTGAGTTTCTGGCACAATTCTTACAAATTGCTGACACAGTACGTGACAAAGAGGTGGATCAGGATGTTTACAGATTATTACTATTTCCATTTGCTGTAAAAAATCAAGCTAAGAGGTGGTTGAATAACCAACCCACAGCAAGTATAAAAACATGGAGACAGTTATCAGACAAATTCCTGAATCAATTTTACCCTCCAAAAAGGATGACACAGCTAAGGCTGGACATCCAAGGCTTTAAACAAGAGGATAATGAATCCCTTTATAATGCCTGGGAGAGGTACAGAGGTATGCTAAGAAAATGCCCCTCTGAAATGTTTTCAGAGTGGGTACAGTTAGACATCTTCTACTATAGGCTTACAGAAAAAGCTCAGATGTCTTTAGACCACTTAGCTGGTGGATCTATAAACATGAGAAAGACGATTAAAGAGGCTCAAGAACTCATAGATATTGTTGCTAGAAATCAACATTTGTACTCTAGCAGTGAGCCCTCTACAAAAGTAGAAGCCATGGCAGTAACTACTGATCCTAATCCTCAAGAACAGGTTGTTGAGCTTAATCAGCAATTACTCCTGGTGACAAAACAGTTAGCAGAATTTAAAGAGATGCTCCAAGAAACTAAAATTGCTAACAAGAATATAGAATCACAGTTGAATCAGACAAAACAGTAATTATCTAAACAGATAACAAAAGAATGCCACACAGTTCAACTAAGGAGTGGGAAGACATTAAATAACACTACTCAAAGTGGCAAAAAGCCAAGAAAGGAACAACTGACAGAGGATAACCAAACCACTGCCCAAAATCCCTCTGAGGACAGTAAGAGCCCAGAGAGGAATACTCCTAGCGTTCAAACGCCAAAAAAGGGGGAAAAGTTGGCGTTAAACGCCCATTCCTTGCCCAGTTCTGGCGATCAAATGCCAGAAAAGGGTGGAAAGCTGGCGTTAAATGCCCATCCTGCACCCAGTCCTGGCATTCAAACGCCAATGAGGAATCAGACACCTGAGAGTGTTGATAGTAACCCCTATAAGAAGGCTTCTCCAACCACCTCTGTAGGGAATAAACCTGCAGCAACTAAGGTTGAAGAATATAGAGCCAAGATGCCTTATCCTCAGAAACTCCGCCATGTGGAACATGATAAACAATTTGCCCGCTTTGCAGACTATCTAAGGACTCTTGAAATAAAGATTCTATTTGCAGAGGCACTTGAGCAAATACCTTCTTATGCTAAGTTCATGAAAGAGATCTTAAGTCATATGAAGGATTGGAAAGAAATCAAAAAAGTATTTCTCACTGAAGAATGCAGTGCAGTCATTCTGAAAAGCTTACCAGAGAAGCTTTGAGATCCAGGAAGCTTTATGATACCATGCACATTAGAAGGTGCTTGTACCAAGACAGCCCTATGTGACCTTGGAGCAAGTATCAACCTAATACCTGCATCCACTATCAGAAAGCTTGGGTTGACTGAAGAAGTCAAACCAACCCGGATATGTCTCCAACTTGCTGATGACTCCATTAAATATCCATCAGGCATAATTGAGGACATGATTGTCAAGGTTAGGCCATTTGCCTTTCCAACTGACTTTGTAGTGCTGGAAGTGGAGGAGCATAAGAGTGCAACTCTCATCCTAGGAAGACCCTTCCTAGCAACTGGACGAACTCTCATTAATGTACAAAAAGGGAAAGTGATCCTGAGAGTCAATGAGGATGAGTTCAAGTTGAATGCTGTCAAATCTATGCAGCATCCAGACACATCAAATGACTGCATGAGCGCTGATATTATTGACTCTTTAGTGGAAGAGATCAATATGACTGAGAGTCTCGAATCTGAGCTTGAGGATATCTTTAAAGATGTTCAGCCTAACCTGGAGGAACCAGAGGAAATAAAAGAACCTCTGAAAATTCCTCAGGAAGAGGATAAACCTCCTAGACCTGAGCTCAAGCCACTACCACCATCCTTGAAGTATGCATTTCTAGGAGAAGGTGACACTTTTCCAGTGATCATAAGCTCTGTTTTAAACTCACAGGAAGAGGAAGCACTAATTCAAGTGCTAAGGACACATAAGACAGCTCTTGGGTGGTCCATAAGTGATCTTAAGGGCATTAGCCCAGCAAGATGCATGCACAAGATCCTATTGGAAGATAATGCCAAGCCAGTGGTTCAACCACAGAGGCGGCTAAATCCGGCCACGAAGGAGGTGGTGTAGAAAGAGGTCACTAAGTTACTAGAGGCTGGGATTATTTATCCTATTTCTGATAGCCCCTGGGTGAGCCCTGTCCAAGTTGTCCCCAAGAAGGGAGGCATGACAGTGGTTCATAATGAAAAGAATGAACTGGTTCCCACAAGAACAGTTGCAGGGTGGCGTATGTGTATTGACTACAGAAGGCACAATACAGCTACCAGAAAGGATCATTTTCCTTTACCATTCATAGACCAAATGCTAGAAAGACTAGCGGGTCATGATTATTACTGCTTTTTGGATGGCTATTTAGGTTACAACCAAATTACAGTAGATCCTCAAGACCAAGAGAAAACAACATTCACTTGCCCTTCTAGCGTGTTTGCCTACAGAATAATGCCTTTTGGTCTGTGTAATGCACCTGCAACTTTTCAAAGATGCATGCTATCCATCTTCTCTGATATGGTAGAGAAGTTTCTGGAAGTCTTCATGGATGACTTCTCAGTATATGGAGACTCATTCAGCTCCTGTCTTAATCATCTAGCACTTGTCCTGAAAAGGTGCCAAGAGACTAACCTGGTCTTAAACTGGAAGAAATGTCACTTTATGGTGACTGAAGGAATTATCCTTGGGCACAAAATTTCAGGCAAGGGAATAGAGGTGGATCAAGCAAAGATAGAAGTAATTGAAAAATTACTACCACCTACCAATGTTAAGGCAATCAAAAGCTTTCTAGGGCATGCAGGATTTTACAGAAGGTTCATAAAGGACTTTTCAAAAATTCCAAAACCTCTAAGCAACCTGCTAGCTGCTGACACGCCATTTGTGTTTGACACAGAGTGTTTGCAGGCGTTTGAGACCTTGAAAGCCAAGCTGGTCACAGCACCAGTCATCTCTGCACCAGACTGGACATTACCATTTGAACTAATGTGTGATGCCAGTGACCATGCCATTGGTGCAGTGTTGGGACAGAGGCACAACAAGCTTCTGCACATCATTTATTATGCTAGCTGTGTTCTAAATGATGCACAGAAGAATTACACAACCACAGAAAAGGAGTTACTTGCAGCGGTTTATGCCATTGACAAGTTTAGGTCCTACTTAGTAGGGTCAAAAGTGATTATGTACACTGACCATGCTGCTTTTAAATACTTACTCACAAAGCAGGATTCAAAACCCAGGCTCATAAGGTGGGTGTTGCTTCTGCAAGAGTTTGATATACAAATAAGAGACAGGAAAGGGATAGAGAACCAGGTAGCTGATCATCTATCTTGGATAGAACCAGTAGCTGGGGTGTCCCTCCCCTCTACTGAGATCTCTGAGACGTTCCCCGATGAGTAACTATTTGCCATTCAGGAAGCTCCATGGTTTGCAGACATTGCAAACTATAAAACTGTGAGGTTCATACCCCAGGATTACAGCAGAGTGCAAAGAAAAAAATTAATTTCAGATGCCAAGTACTACCTATGGGATGAGCCATATCTCTTTAAGAGATGTGCAGACAGAATGATCCACAGATGTGTACCTAGAGAGGAAGCACAAAGGATCCTATGCCATTGTCATGGATCGCAGTATGGGGGATATTTCGGAAGTGAGCGAACAGCCACTAAGGTCCTCCAATGTGGCTTCTACTGGCCTACTCTCTATAGGGATGCCCGAGAGTTTGTGCATAACTGTGACAGTTGCCAAAGAGCTGGTAACTTGCCTTATGGTTACGTCATGCCTTAACAAGGGATCTTAGAGATTGAGTTGTTTGATGTATGGGGTATTGACTTCATGGGTCCCTTCCCACCATCATATTCAAACACTTATATTCTGGTGGCAGTAGACTATGTATCTAAATGGGTAGAAGCAATTGCCACTCCCAATAATGATACTAAGATCGTGCTGAAATTTCTCCAGAAACACATCTTCAGCAGGTTTGGTGTTCCCAGAGTACTAATCAGTGATGGGGGCACTCATTTCTGCAATAAACAGCTGTACTCTGCTATGGTCCGATATGGAATTAGCCACAAAGTAGCAACTCCGTATCATCCACAGACAAATGGGCAAGCTCTAGTCTTTAATAAAGAGCTAAAAAGAATCCAGAAACGGACTGTTATTGCCCGTAGAAAGGATTGTGCAAAGAGCTTGGATGATGCTCTGTGGGCATACAGAACAGCATTCAAGACTCCTATAGGAACCTCTCCATACCAACTTGTGTATGGGAAGGCCTGTCATCTGCCCGTGGAACTGGAACATAAAGCCTACTGGGCAACCAGATTCCTAAACATGGATGCTAAGTTAGCTGGTGAAAAAAGATTGCTCCAGCTAAATGAGCTAGAGGAGTTCAGACTCAGTGCCTTTGAAAATGCAAAAATTTATAAGGAAAAGGCAAAGAAGTGGCATGACAAGAAGTTGTCATCGAGAGTCTTTGAGCCAGGACAAAAAGTTCTACTCTTCAACTATAGGCTTAGACTATTCCCAGGAAACTTAAATCCCGGTGGAGGGGTCCGTATGTGATTACAGGAGTGTCACCATATGGGTATGTTGAGCTTCAAGATATTGATTCTGATAAAAAGTTCATTGTTAATGGACAGAGGATCAAACATTATCTTGAAAGCAATTTTGAGCAAGAATGCTCAAAACTGAGGCTTGAATGAAGCACAGTAAAGGTCCAGCTAAAGACAATAAAGAAGCGCTTGCTGGGAGGCAACCCAGCTATTAGCAGGTGATTTATTTTACTTAATAGAATACTGACATACATTCTTCAAGGTTGATCATCAAAATTGAAGGAATTCACAGAGTTACAGAAGGATTCAGTGCAAAAAGCAGAGAAAAGGAGTTTGCTGTCAAAAAAATGCCAGTAAAGCGTACTCTGGGTGTTAAACGCCATAATGGATACCATTCTGGGCGTTTAACGCCAGTAAAGGCACCATTTTGGGTGTTTAACGCCAGGATTGCAGCATCCTGGGCGTTTAGCAAAACGCCCAGTGATGAAGGGGTTTCTGGCGTTTAACGCCAGCTAGGGTATCTGGCTGGGCGTTAAACGCCCATAATGGCCACTATTTGGGCGTTAAACGCCAGAATGGATACCATTCTGGGCGTTTAACGCCAGAAAGGTAGGGGACAAAGATTTTGTTTTCCACTTCAAATTTTTTTAAACTTTCTTATTTTGATCCATAATTTTCTGCATAAATACATTACAAACTTTCATCATTCACCTTCAAATTTCAAAAATTAAACAATTTTCTAAATCATTCTTCAAATCTCTTTCAAATCCTTTCCAAATCTTCTTCAAAAACACAAATATCTTCTCAAACTCTTTCCATATCTTCTCAAATCTCCTTCAAAATTTTTGAAATCTCTCTCCCTCCCTTATAAATACTCGTTCGGCCATCCCCCTCTCCCCACCATTCGAATTTGCTCTCCTCCTCTCTCTCCTCTTTCCTTTCTTTTGCTTGAGGGCAAGCAAACCTCTAAGTTTGGTGTGCTTTTCCGTGATCACTAAGCCAAAATTATCAAGATCATGGCTCCCAAGGAAAAACAAACCAATTCAAAAAGTAAGAAAGAGAATAATCTAAAGAATCTTTGGAATCAAGAGAAGTTCTTAACCAAAGAACATGCAGACCATTACCACAAAATAATGGGTCTGAGTTCAGTGATCCCAGAAGTCAGATTCGATCTGAAAGAAGAAGAATATCTGGAGATCCAAGAGCAAATTCGAAACAGAGGATGGGAAGTTCTAACCAACCCTGAGACAAAGGTTGGAAGAAACATGGTTCAGGAATTCTACTCAAATCTGTGGCTGACAGAAAAGCAGAGAATGACTGGAATTGCTTTTTATACCTACAGAACCATGGTCAGAGGGAGAATTATTTACTTCTATCTGGACAAAATAAGAGAGGTCTTCAAATTGCCTCAACTACAAGATGATCCTGAATCCTTTAATAGGAGAATGGTGAGAGTAGATAAGGGGTTGGATCAAGTTCTAGAGGACATATGCCTCCCTGGAACCAAGTGGACAACCAATTCAAAAGGTGTCCCAAACTAACTCAAGAGGGGAGATCTCAAACCAATTGCAAGAGGTTGGCTAGACTTCATTGGGCATTCTATATTGCCCACTAGTAACCGTTCTGAGGTCACAGTCAAGAGAGCAGTGATGATTCATTGCATTATGCTGGGAAAAGAAGTGGAGATTCATCATCTGATTGCTTGTGAGATTTACACAATTGCAAACAAGAACTCCACTAAAGCCAAACTGGCTTACCCAAGCTTAATCTCTTTGCTATGTAAAGATGTTGGGGTGAGGATGGGAGTAGATTAATTCATCCCAATTGAACATCCAATCACCAAGAAGTCAATGGAAAGACAAATGCAAGATAACTATATCAAAAGGAGGGCACAGGAATTCCTCCCTGAACTTCCTGAAATTGACTACTGGCCAGCTTAGAAGCATCTGTTGCCAAGCTGCAAGAAACTATGTAACAAATTAAGGAAGAACAGCAGAATCAAAACTGCATGCTCTGCAAATTGCTGAAGGAATAAGAGAAGCAGGGGCGTGTGCTACAGGAGCTGAAGCGCCAGAAGCTCTCCCTTGAAGGGTCAAATACCCCACAAGTTGAGGGAGCATCCACTTCTCAAAATCAAGGTTGTTGAGTCCTAACTCTCTGATAACCTTTATCATTTGGAGTCTATTTTAGAGTCATTTAAATTTTTGTTTTCTATTACTATTAGTCTTATCTTATATTTATTTTTGAGTCTTGTTCTTAATTCATGATTAATAAAATTTAAGGTTCATGTCTTAAAGCTATAAATCTCCTATGAATCCATCACCTCTCTTAAATGAAAAATGCTTTAATCACAAAAGAACAAGAAGTACAGGATTTCGAATTCATCTCTGAAACTAGTTGAATTAGTTTGATATGGTGACAATACTTTTTGTTTTCTGAATGAATGCTTGAACAGTGCATATGTCTTTTGAATTTGTTGATTAAAGAATGTTAAACTTGTTGGCTCTTGAAAGAATGATGAAAAAGGAGAAATGTTATTGAGGATCTGAAAAATCATCAGATTGATTCTTGAAGCAAGAAAAAGCAGTGAATTCAAACAAAAAAAAAAAAGAAAAAAAGAGAAGAGAAAAAGAAGAGAGAGAGCAAGCAGAAAAAGCCAATAGCCCTTTAAACAAAAAGGCAAGGGTAAAAATAAAAAGTGATCCAAGGCAAAAAGAGCGTGCTTAAGAACCCTGGACACCTCTAATTCGGGACTCTAGCAAAGCTGAGTCACAATCTGAAAAGGTTTACCCAGTTATGTGTCTGTGGCATATATGTATCTGGTGGTAATACTGGAAGACAGAGTGCTTTGGGCCACAGTCAAGACTCATAAAGTAGCTGTGTTCAAGAATCATCATACTTAACTAGGAGAATCAATAACACTATCTGAATTCTGAGTTCCTATTGATGCCAATCATTCTAAACTGCAAAGGATAAAGTGAGATGCCAAAACTGCTCAGAGGCAAAAAGTTACTAGTCCCGCTCATCTAATTGGAGCTAAGTTTCATTGATATTTTGGAATCTATAGTATGTTCTCTTCTTTTTATCCTATTTGATTTTTAGTTGCTTGGTGACAAGCAACAATTTAAGTTTGGTGTTGTGATGAGCGGATAATTTATACACTTTTTGGCACTATTTTTAGTATGTTTTTAGTACATTTTAGTTAGTTTTTAATATATTTTTATGAGTTTTTATTTTAAAATTCAGTTTTTTGGGATTTACTATGAGTTTGTGTGTTTTTTTGTGATTTCAGGTAATTTCTGGCTGAAATTGAGGGACCTGAGCAAAAATCTGATTCAGAGGCTGAAAAAGGACTGCAGATGCTATTGGATTCTGACCTCCCTGCACTCGAAGATGACTTTCTGGAGCTACAGATACCTAATTGGCGCGCTCTCAATTGCGTTGGAAAGTAGACATCATGGGCTTTCCAGCAATGTATAATAGTCCATACTTTTCCCGATATTTGATGGCCCAAACTAGCGTCGCAAATCAGCTTTAGAATTCCCGGCGTTTAACGCCGGAACTGGCATAAAAGTTGGAGTTAAACGCCCAAACTGGCACAAAAGCTGGCGTTTAACTCTAGGAAAAGTCTCTACACATGAAAGCTTCAATGCTCAGCCCAAGCACACACCAAGTGGACCCCGGAAGTGAATTTTTACGCCATTTATTCATTTCTGTATATCCTAGGTTACTAGTTCACTATAAATAGGATCTTTTGACATTGTATCTGGACCTCATGACACTTTACACGTTTCATATTGTACCTTCTACGGCATGAGTCTCTAAACCCCATGGTTGGGGGTGAGGAGCTCTGCTGTGTCTTGATGGATTAATGCAATTACTACTGTTTTTCATTCAAACACGCTTGTTTCCATTCTAAGATATTACTTGCTCCTCAACTTGATGAATGTGATGATCCGTGACACTCATTATCATTCTCACCTATGAATGTGTGCCTGACAACCACCTCTGTTCTACTTTAGATTGAGTGGATATCTCTTGGATTCTGTAGCCAGAATCTTCGTGGTATAAGTTAGAATATATTGGCGGCCATTCTTGAGGATCCGAAAGGTCTAAACCTTGTCTGTGGTATTCTGAGTAGGATTTCAGGGATTGAATGACTGTGATGAGCTTCAAACTCGCGATTGTGGGGCGTTAGTGACAGACGCAAAAGAATCACTGGATTCTATTCCGACATGATCGAGAACTGACAGATGAATAGCCGTGCTGTGACAGAGCGCGTTGAACATTTTCACTGAGAGGATGGGAGGTAGCCATTGATAACGGTGAAACCCTACATATAGCTTACCATGGAAAGAGCCTTGCGTGTATGAAGAAGAAGATAGTAGGAAAGTAGAGATTCAGAAAATAGAGCATCTCCAAAACCTCAACCTGTTCTCCATTACTGCAAAACAAGTACTTATTTCATGTTCTTCTATTTTTCACAATTAAACCTGAGAATTGTTGGTATCCTGACTAAGAGTTACAAGATAACCATAGCTTGTTTCAAGCCGACAATCTCCGTGGGATCGACCCTTACTCACGTAAGGTATTACTTGGACAACCCAGTGCACTTGCTGGTTAGTTGTGCGGAATTGCAAAAGTGTGATTGCAATTTCGTGCACCAGTGTTCAAGGCACATCAAGAGGGCTTGAACACACTCCATAGTATGAGATTATTTTCGAATCTTGTTGCACCATATGACCACAAACTAAGTTTGGTATCACCAACGTTGCATGCATGGGCATTGGATGGTCGGTTGATTTACATTCATGGATAGCATTTAGTTCTCTAAAAACAAAAAAAAATAAAAATAATACTTTAATAGTAGCCATTTCATACTTTAATTTTTCCCACCAAAAATTCAATTAACTTTTTGCATTCTTTTGTCTTGTATAGGAAATCAAAAAGGGGATTGGTGGAACTTGATAGGACAACCAAAGAAAGGAGGTTCGGCTACTATACCAAGAAAAATACACACTTGTCCTCAAGGGGAGTACCTTGGAAAGTGCTGCCATGCAACATTAGGAGTTGAATATCCTTGGAGACCGAACCAAGACCCTCATAAAAGAGGTGATCCTTGTGCTCATCCAATGACAAACCCCAACCTTCCACTATTAAGCCATGCCATCAATCCACACCCTTCAATCTCATCATCCCCCTATATAACCCACACTCTACACCCACTCCACAGGCAATCACCCTCTCAATCCATCTCTCTTCTTTCTTCCGAACACACACACTCAATATCTTCACACATCAACTCTCATTCATGGCATCATCAAGCTCTAAAAGGCAAAAGGGGAAGGAACCGATGGAGAGCATTCCTTTTGATGCTAGGAGATTCAAGACCGCCTTCCTTGAGCTCCAATATGAACGGATCAAAAACAAGAAAATATTACCAGAATTGACATTTCAATTCAACGAGGATGAGTGCCCTAAGATTAGAGAGAAGATTGCACAAAGGTGTTGGCAAAAGCTCACGAACCCAGAGACAAAGATAAATGCAATACTCATCAAGGAGTTCTATGCCAATGTGGCCAGAGAAGATAGTACTAGGGCCCCTACCTTCAAAAGCTATGTGAGAGGAACAGAGGTGGACTTCAGCCCCAATGCCATAACAAGGGCTCTTCAACTGAGATCGCCACATTTTGACGAGCTCAGTTATCAAGTAAGAATAAGCAATGTCCCCGACGAGGATGAACTTGAAGAAATTGTGAATGATATGTGTGTTATAGGGTCCGATTGGGAAAGATACTCAGATAAAAGACCACGGTTCATTAGGAGAGGAGACCTCATCCCAGAAGCCAAGGGATGGTTTGAGCTCGTAAGGAGATCTATCCTTCCAGCCGTAAACAATTCTGAGGTCAATATTGCTCGAGCTACCATGGTACATTGCTTAGTAAAGGGTGGGGTGATAAACCCATATTTCATGAGATCTTCTGTGCTTAATTTGAGTGATTTATACAATCCCTCACCTACTTATTCACATTAATTGCATGGTTTTACTTTCCCTTCCTTATTATGTCATATTGTGAAAAACATATTTCCTAAGCTTTGAAAATTAATTATTTTAATTACCTTTATTTCCATTCGATGCCGTGATTAGTGTGTTGAGTAGTTTCAGATTTTCTAAGGCAGAATGACTTAAAGGATGAAAAAGGAAACATACTAAAAGGAAAGGAGAAAGCAAAACGGAGCTTTAAGGAAACTGGTATCCACGCGGCCGCATGGACGACGCGATCGCGTGCCAAGCACGAATCAGCAGCAACGCGGCCGCATGACTAACGCGACCGCGCGCCTTAAGCAGAACGCACATGACACGGTCGAATGACTGACGCAACCGCGTGGCAAGGAAAAGCTCCGAATGACGCGACCGCGTGACCCACGCACTAGAAATTGCAGAAAACGCTCATAACGAGTTCTGAGGCCCTTTTTGGCCCAAATCCAAGTCCAGAAGGCATAGATCAGAGGTTAAGAAGTGGGGGAATGCATCCATTCTGAGAGCTCGCCAATTTCTAGTTTTCTATGATTTAGATTTAGTCTAGAGAGAGATTCTCTCTCTCTCTTAGGATTTAGGACTTCTTCTTGTTTTGGGAGTAACTCTGGATCCAGGTTTAAATGTTCTTTTATTTTAGTTCTACAATTATTTATTCCAACATTTGAATTGATTATTTTAATTTGATTTATGAATTATTCCATGTCACAGATTGTTATTTGAATTAATGATAATTGAGGTATTTTCAGTCTATGATTGTTCTCTTTGATTTAAGTTACCATTGCTTCCCATATAAGGATATTTTTATTATTTCAACAAATTTACTTTTTCCCTTTTGGTTCTGGTTAAGAATTCAGTAACTCAACAGTTATTAAACTCAACATAATTGATAATCGTTATCTTGCTAATTGAGCTGAACTTAAATAATCCCAACCTTTTCTTAAGAAATAATTAGGATTCAAAGGTCAATTTAATTAGTCCCTTGACTTTCCTTTGCCCTGGTAAAGGTTGACCAAGTGGAATTAAGATACAACTTTCATTATTGTTGAGAGGGATAGCTAAGTTGGACTTCTAATTTCCCTTATCTTGTCAAAAGTTGTTTTACAGTTATTATTTATTTTTAATTGCCATTTAATTCACTCGTCATTTAAATCACTTGCTTCTCACCTTCTAAACCTCGATTACAACCTTTATAACCAATAATAAGAACATACTTCCTCGCAGTTCCTTGAGAAGACGACTGAGGTTTAAATACTCGGTTATCAATTTTAAAGGGGTTTGTTACTTGTGACAACCAAAACTTTTGTACGAAGGGATTTCTGTCGGTTTAGAGACTATATCTACAACGCGACTGTTTTTATGAAATTCTTTACTGGCAAAAATCCTGACGTCATGGGGACATCAATGTGCACGAAATTATAGCTGAAGGAATCCAGGATTCAGCCGAGAAGAATGATCCGGGTGCTAGACTTTGGTGTCCCAGCACCATCCTTAGACTATGTATGAAAGCCAAGGTAGTATTCGAAGATAACAATCCAACATAGGTAAACCTGGGAGATTAGTTACGCTCCAGCGTATAAACTATGTGGCACCCGCTCAACAACAAAGAAGGCCTCAGATAAGGAAAAGAACTGCACAAGAAGAGCCTCGCCAAGAAGAGCCTCACCAAGAAGAACCCCAACAAACATGGTACAAGCAAGAAGAGAAATATGATCCTACCAACATAAATCTGTTTCACATTCAAGGAGCCATTGAGGATCTGGCAAGGAGCTATATGGAGGGACAAGAACAACAACTGCGGGTTCAATCTCAAAGGATGTATCATCAAGAAGAACTACTCTCTAATTGGGTGGGTCAACAAAGGGAGTGGCAGAAACAACAAATGGAGTTGCAACAGGAGCATTATTCCCAACTCACCCAATCTATCAATCAAGTGACCAAAAGGCAAGAGCTCCAAGACAAACGACTTCAAGAACTCAACCAACGTCAGATAGCTCAGATGAAAGCATTCAACGAGTTCAGCATGCTCAACAAAGGACGACAACTGCATAGGGAAGAGTTTAGCATAAACACTCAGGCCAAGTTAACTTATGTGACTGGGCATATGCATAACTTGCACCCTGCCATCCGCAAGGACTTAACATAATGAGAAGAGGGAAAGGTGAAACAACAAAAGGAAGCATTAACGAAGAAGATAGAGGATGCTGGTTTCTGGAAGAAGCTGATCGGGAAGCGCAAAGGAAATGGGGACTCAAGCAATCAAGGAGGAACCTAAGACAAGGGCACATGAGCATTCCGATAAGTAAAAGGTGGTGGAGTTCCCTCCCAGTTTTACCTTTTGCAAGTTTTAAATAAGGAAAATCATGTATGAAATAGAACATGCTTCCATAGTGGTTTAGGAATTTTCAATTCTATCTTTAAGATTTAGTTGCTTAGGTCGAAGTGTTTTAGTCTAGGCCCTAGCTTTCATTTTCATCTTGATTTTTGGGTTTTGAAATGGTTTGAACAAATAATTTAATTGATAAGAAAAATAAATTAATAATTAGAAAATCTCTTGGCAAGGTATGAAAACTGGAAGTCCTATCCTAGTTATCCTTATCAATGGTGATGAGAATTATATTTTTACTACCACTAACTCAACCTCTAACTATGAAGGTAAGTTAAGTGGACAAATCAATTTAATACCTAAAGTCCTAGTCAACTCCTGAGGAAAGATTAGAGTTATAGGAATCTAAATCAATCAGCAAAGATATTAATTATCAATCACGATGAGTTTGACAACTCAAGAGTTACCAATTAATCAACCAAATCCAAAAGGAAAAAATCTAAATTATTTATATAAATAAAGGAAAGCAATCATGAATGTGAAATACCTCAAATTATATTAATTAAGAAAATCCTAGCATGAAAAGTTCACAAACAAATAAAAGAGAAAATAAATAAAAAGAACATTGAACCTGTGATGAAGAAGATAAAAATATTCATAAGTTCTTTAAGAGGAGTCCTAATCCTAATCCTAAGAGAGAGGAGAGAACCTCTCTCTCTAAAAACTACATCTAAATTATGAAAAGTGTGACTTATGAATGAATGTTTGTTGTATGATGTATATGATGAATGCATGCATTTTCTCACTTTATAGCCTTTAATTTGTATCTTCTGGGCCGAAAACTGGGTCAAAAATAGCCCATAAATCACTGCTCGTTCATACAAGTCGCGGCAAAGTGACGCGGAGTCGTCGTCCACGCGTTTGCTTGGATTGAAATTCGCAGATGCGACGCGTGCGCGTCATCCACGCATCCGCGTCGCCTAACTTTGTGGGGCAGATATGGCAAATTATATATCGTTATGAAGTCCCGGATGTTAGCTTTCCAACGCAACTAGAACTGCATCATTTGGACCTCGGTAGCTCAAGTTATGACTGTTTGAATGCGGAGAGGTCTGGCTGACAGCTTTAGCAATTCCTTTAGTTTCTTGTATTCCTTCCACTTTTGCATGCTTTCCTTTCCATCCTCTAAGCCATTCCTGCCCTGTAATCTTTGAAATCACTTAACACACATATCAAGGCATAGAATGGTAATAAGAGAGGATTAAGATTAGCTAAATTAAGACCCAAGAAGCATGTTTTCAGTCATAGTACAAAATCAGGAAGGAGAATGTAAAACAATGCAAATCATATGAATAAGTGGGCAAGGACTTGATAAAAACCACTCAATTGAGCACAAGATAAACCATGAAATAGTGGTTTATCAACCTCCTCACACTTAAACATTAGCATGTCCTCATGCTAAGCTCAAGAGAAGCTATAAATGCGTGAAGAGGAATGATAGAGAGTATGCAATGCAGCCTCTCTATGTGAATGCAACTACATGTAAAATATTTCTACCTGTTTGGTTAAAAGTAAATATGTTCTCCAAGACAAATATGAATCAAATTTTACTAATTCAAATTATACAATGAAAGACAAGTAAACTTGTAAGAAGATAGCTCATGAAAGCAGGAAACATAGAATCAAGCATTGAACCCTCACTGGTAGTGTATATGCACTCTAATTTCTCAAGTGTCTAGGGTCAATCACTCTACTCTTCCCAAGTCATGCTTTCTAAACTTTTTCTTCATCTAACCAATCAACAAATATTTAGCATACTAATGCAAACATCATGAGTACTTTTCAGGGTTGTAATGGGGCTGAGGTAAAGGTAAGGATATATGTATGGCCCAGTGAGCTATAATATGAATCCTTGATTAGTATAAGATCTCACCTAACATATACATACCTTATATAATTTAAAATGCTTTACCTAGCTACCCAAATTTTTTTCACTTTTGTATTACATGCTCATATATCAAACTTATTTTTGAATTTTGTCCCATGTGCATTGATTCTTTTTTATTTTGCATTTGGGGTAATATTATTTTTTTTGTATCCCCTTGTTTAATTACTTAAAATTTTTTTTCTTTTATCAATGCACATGGTAATTTAATTATTTTGATTTCACATGAGCATGTGGTGGACGAAATTGTGATCAACAATAATGGCTCTTTGGCATGTGCCAAAAAAAACTAACTCAGCATTTTCTTTCCACAACTCCGTTCAACTTAACCAGCAAGTGTACTGGGTCATCCAAGTAATACCTTACGTGAGCAAGGGTCGATCCCACAGAGATTGTTGGTATGAAGCAAGCTATAGTCACCTTGTAAATCTCAGTTAGGCAGATTAAATGGTTATGGGTTTCGAAAATAAATAATAAATAGAAAATAAAAAGGGATAGAAATACTTATGTAAATCAATAGTGGGAATTTCAGATAGGTGTATGGAGATGTTGGAATCCTTTCGAATATCTACATTCATATTACTTTTATCTAATCCTTCTTACTCCTTTCCATGGCAAGCTGTATGTAGGGCATCACCATCATCAATGGCTACTTTTAATCCTCTCGGGAAAATGGTCCTATGCGTTGTCACTGCACGGCTAATCGTCTGGAGGCATCACCCTTGTTGATAGCTACATCCCATCCTCTCAGTGAAAATGGTCCAAATGCTCTGTCACAGCACGGCTAATCAACTGTCGGTTCTCGATCATGTTGGAATAGGATCCATTGATCCTTTTGCGTTTGTCATCACGCCCAGCAATCGCGAGTTTGAAGCCCGTCACAGTCATTCAATACCAGAATCCTACTCGGAATACCACAGACAAGGTTAGACTTTCCGGATTCCTGGGATCCTACTCGGAATACCACAGACAAGGTTAGACTTTCCGGATCCCCATGAATGCCGCCATCTATCTAGCTTATACCACGAAGATTCTGTTGGGGAATCTAAGAGATATGCGCCCGGCCTAGAGTAGAACGGAAGTGGTTGTCAGTCACGCACGTTCATAGGTGAGAATGATGATGAGTGTCACGGATCATCACATTCATCAAAGTGTTGTGCAACATATATCTTGGAATAAGAATAAAAGAGAATTGAATAGAAAGTAATAGTAATTGTATTGAAACTTGAGGTATAGCAGAGCTCCACACCCTTAATCTATGGTGTGCAGAAACTCCACCATTGAAAATACATAAGTGAAAGGTTCAGGCATGGCCGAATGGCCAGCCCCCAAAACGTGATCACAGGATTCAAAATACAGTCCAAGATCTGGTCAAAAGACGTCTAATACAATAGTAAATTATCCTATTTATACTAAACTAGCTACTAGGGTTTACATGAGTAAGTAATTGATGCATAAATCCACTTCCGGGGCCCACTTGGTTCATGCTTGGGCTGAGCTTGATCTATCCACGAGCTGAGGCTTCTCTTGGAGTTGAACTCCAAGTTATAACGTGTTTTGGGCGTTCAACTCCAGATCATGACGTGTTTCTAGCGTTTAACTCCAGACAGCAGCATGTACTTGGCCTTGAGCGCCACTTTATGTCGTCAATTCCCGAATAAAGTATGGACTATTAAATATTTCTGGAAAGCTCTGGATATCTACTTTCCAACGCCGTTGAGATCGCGCCATTTGGAGTTCTGTAGCTCCAGAAAATTCATTTCGAGTGCAGGGAGGTCAGATTCCAACAGCATCAGCAGTCCTTTTGTCAGCCTTTTTCAGAGTTTTGCTCAAGTCCCTCAATTTCAGCCAGAAATTACCTGAAATTACAGAAAAATGCACAAACTCATAGTAAAGTCTAGAAATGTGAATTTAACATAAAAACTAATGAAAACATCCCTAAAAGTAGCTTGAACTTACTAAAAACTACCTAAAAACAATGCCAAAAAGCGTATAAATTATCCGCTCATCACAACACCAAACTTAAATTGTTGCTTGTCCCCAAGCAACTGAAAATCAATTAGGATAAAAAGAAGAGAATATATTATAAATTCCAAAATATCAATGAATATTAATTCTAATTAGATGAGCGGGACTTGTAGCTTTTTGCTTCTGAACAGTTTTGGCATCTCACTTTTTCCTTTGAAGTTTAGAATGATTAGCTTCTCTAGGAACTTAGAATTTCGGATAGTGTTATTAACTTTCCTAGTTAAGCATGTTGATTCTTGAACACAGCTACTTATGAGTCTTGGTTGTGGCCCTAAGCACTTTATTTTCCAGTATTACCACCGGATACATAAATGCCACAGACACATAACTAGGTGAACCTTTTCAGATTGTGACTCAGCTTTGCTAGAGTCTCCAGTTAGAGGTGTCCAGAGCTCTTAAGCACACCTTTTTGCCTTGGATCACGACTTTAACCACTCAGTCTCAAGCTTTTCACTTGGACCTTCATGACACAAGCACATGGTTAGGGACAACTTGATTTAGCCGCTTAGACCTGGATTTTATTTCCTTGGGCCCTCCTATCCATTGATGCTCAAAGCCTTGGATCCTTTTTACCCTTGCCTTTTGGTTTTAAGGGCTATTGGCTTTTTCTGCTTGCTTTTTCTTTTTATTTCTATTTTTTTTGCCATTTTTTTTCGCAAGCTTTCTTTTTCACTGCTTTTTCTTGCTTCAAGAATCAATTTCATGATTTTTTTCAGATCATCAATAACATTTCTCTTTGTTCATCATTCTTTCAAGAGCCAACAATTTTAACATTCATAAACAACAATATCAAAAGACATATGCACTGTTTAAGCATTCATTCAGAAAACAAAAAGTATTGTCACCACATCAATATAACTAAATTAAATTCAAGGACAATTTTCGAAATTCATGTACTTCTTGTTCTTTTGAATTAAAACATTTTTCATTTAAGAGAGGTGAAGGATTAATGGATTTTATTCATAGCTTTAAGACATGGTTACTACATACTAATGATCATGAAGTAGAGACACAAAACATAGATAGACATAACATAGAAACCGAAAAGCAGAAAGAAAATAAGAACAAGGAATGAATCCACCTTAGTGGTGTCTTCTTCTTGAAGGACCAAGAATGTCCTTAAGCTCTTCTATGTCCCTTCCTTGCCTTTGTTGCTCCTCCCTCATTGCTCTTTGATTTTCTCTTATTTCATGGAGAATGATGGAGTGCTCATGATGTTTCACCCTTAATTGTTCAACATTGTGGCTCAAATCTTCTAAGGAAGTGTTGAGTTGTTCCCAATAGTTATTGGGAGGAAAGTGCATCCCTTGAGGCATCTTAGGAATTTCTTGATGATGAGCTTCCTCATGCATCTCTTGAGAACCGTAAAGGGTCTCTCTTGCTTGCTCCATCCTCTTCTTGGTGATGGGCTTATCCTCTTCAATGGAGATGTCTCCTTCTATGATAACTCCAGCTGAGTAACATAGATGGCAAATAAGGTGAGGAAAAGCTAGCCTTGCCATGGTGGAGGGCTTTTCGGCTATTTTGTAGAGTTCATTGGAAATGACCTCATGAACTTCTACTTCCTCTCCAATCATGATGCTATGAATCATGATGGCCCGATCCACAGTAATTTCAGATCGGTTGCTAGTGGGAATGATGGAGCGTTGAATGAACTCCAACCATCCTCTAGCCACAGGCTTGAGGTCCAGTATTCTTAGTTGGACTGGCTTGCCTTTGGAGTCTCTCTTCCATTGAGCTCCTTCCACACATATATCCGTAAGGACTTGGTCCAACCTTTGATTAAAGTTGACCCTTCTAGTGTAGGGGCGTCCATCTCCTTGCATCATGGGCAAGTGGAACGCCAGCCTCACATTCTCCGGACTAAAATCTAAGTATTTCCCCCGAACCATTGTCAGATAATTCTTTGGACTCGGGTTCATACTTTGATCATGGTTCCTAGTGATCCATGCATTGGCATAGAACTCTTGAACCATTAAGATTCCGACTTGTTGCATGGGGTTGGTTAGGACTTCCCAACCTCTTCTTCGGATTTCATGTCAGATCTCCGGATACTCATTTTTCTTGAGCTTGAAAGGGACATCAGGGATCACCTTCTTCTTTGCCACAACATCATAGAAGTGGTCTTGATGGCTCTTGGAGATGAATCTTTCCATCTCCCATGACTCGGAGGTGGAAGCTTTTGTCTTCCCTTTTCTTTTTCTAGAGGATTCTCCGGTCTTAGGTGCCATTGATGGTAATGGAAAAACAAAAAGCTTATGCTTTTACCACACCAAACATAAAATATTGCTCGCCCTCGAGCAATAGAAGAAAGAAGAGAAGAAGAAGAAGAAGAGAATATAGTAGAGAGGGAGAGATGTAGGTTCGGCCAAGGTGAAGAAGAGGGGGTTGTGTTTTATGAAAATGAAGTAGAATGGAAGGGTATATATAGGGAGAGGGGAGAGTGAAGTTTCAGCCATATAGGGTGGGAATGGGTGGGAAATTGTTTTTGAATTATTGAAGGTAGGTGGGGTTTATGGGGAAGAGTGGGTGGATGTGAGTGGTGAAGGGGGTGATTGGGAAGAGGAATTGAGGTGATTGGTGAAAAGTGTTGGGAAGTGTGACATGGGGAATACAAATCACAAAAATAGGATTAGGAGGTAAGGTGGGAATATAGTAGGTGGGGATCCTGTGGGGTCCACAGATCCTGAGGTGATTCTGTGGGGTCCACAGATCCTGAGGTGTCAAGGAATTCCATCCTTGCTCCAAATAGGCATGTAAATTGCCTTTGCACGCCATTCTAGCGTTTAAACGCCGTGTGGTGCACATTCTGGGCGTTCAACGCCCATGTAAAGCATGTTTCTGGTATTGAACGCCAGTTTCATGCTTGTTACTGGCGTTCAGCGCCAGCTTTTCTTCTCTAGGCACATTCCTGGCGTTCAGCGCCAGAATGTTGCTTGTTTCTGGCGTTCAGCGCAAGAATGATGCTCTGTTCTGGCGTTGAACACCGGCCAGATGCATCTTACTGGCGTTGAACGCCAGCCTGTGCTTCCTCCAGGGTGTGATTTTTTTCTTCTGCTGTTTTTGATTCTGTTTTTAATTTTTATGATTTTTTCGTGACTCCTTATGATCATGTACCTAATAAAACACAAAATAACAATAATATAGAATAAGATAAAAATTAGATAAATAAAATTGGGTTGCCTCCCAACAAGCGCTTCTTTAATGTCAATAGCTTGACATTGGCTCTCATAGAGCCACAAGGTGATCAGGTCAATGTTGTATAGTGCCAACACCAAACTTAGAGTTTGGATATGGGGTCTTAACACCAAACTTAGAGTTTGGTTGTGGCCTCCCAACACCAAACTTAGAGTTTGGATATGGGGTCTTAACACCAAACTTAGAGTTTGGTTGTGGCCTCCCAACACCAAACTTAGAGTTTGACTGTGGGGGCTCTTCTTGACTCTAAACTGAGAGAAGCTCTTCATGCTTACTCTCTTTTGTCACAGAGGGATGGCCCTGTGCCTTAAACACAAGGTAGTCCCCATTCAATTGAAGGACTAATTCACCTCTGTTGACATCTATCACAGCTCCTGCTGTGGCTAGGAAAGGTCTTCCAAGGATGATTCATTCATCCTCTTCCTTCCTAGTGTCTAAGATTATGAAATCAGCAGGGATGTAAAGGCCTTCTACCTTTACTAACACGTCCTCTACTATTCCATAAGCTTGTCTCAATGACTTGTCTGCCAATTGTAATGAGAACAAGGCAAGTTGTACCTCAATGATCCCCAGCTTCTCCATTACAGAGAGTGGCATAAGATTTATCCCTGACCCCAGATCACACAGAGCTTTTGCAAATGTCATGGTGCCTATAGTACAAGGTATCAAAAACTTGCCAGGATCTTGTTTCTTTTGAGGTAGAGTTTGCTAAATCCAGGTATCTAGTTCATTAATGAGCAAGGGAGGTTCCTTTCCCAAGTCTCAATACTAAACAACTTGGCATTCAGCTTCATGATAGCTCCTAAATATTGAGAAACTTGCTCTCCAGTCACATCTTCGTCCTCTTCAGAGGAAGAATAGTCTTCAGAGCTCATGAATGGCAGAAGGAGATTTAATGGAATCTCTATGGTCTCTATATGAGCCTCATATTCCTTTGGATCCTTAATAGGAAGCTCCTTCTTGCTTGAGGGACGTCCCAGGAGGTCTTCCTCACTAGGATTTTCGTCCTCCTCCTCCCTTGTGCATTCGGCCATATTGATTATATCAATGGCCTTGCTCTCTCCCTTTGGATTCTCTTCTGTATTGCTTGGGAGAATACTGGGAGGAGTTTCAATGACTTTCTTACTCAACTGGCCCACTTGTGCCTCCAGATTTCTGATGGAGGATCTTGTTTCACTCATGAAACTGAAAGTGGCCTTTGACAGATCAGAGACTAGATTGGCTAAATTAGAAGTGTTTTGTTCAGAATTCTCTGTCTGTTGCTGAGAAGATGATGGAAAAGGCTTGCTATTGCTCAGCCTATTGCGTCCACCATTGTTAAAGCCTTGTTGAGGCTTTTGTTGATCCTTCCATGATAAATTTGGATGATTTCTCCATGATGAGTTATAGGTGTTTCCATAAGGTTCACCCATGTAATTAACCTCTGCCATGGCAGGGTTCTCAGGATCATAAGCTTCTTCAGAAGCTGCCTCTTTAGTACTGTTGGATGCATGTTGCCATCCATTCAGATTTTGAGAGATCATGTTGACCTATTGAGTCAACACTTTGTTCTGAGCCAATATGGCATTCAGAGCATCAATCTCAAGAACTCCTTTCTTCTGAGGTATCCCATTATTCACTGAATTCCTCTCAGAAGTGTACATGAATTGGTTGTTTGCAACCATGTCAATGAGTTCTTGAGCCTCTTCAGGCGTTTTCTTTAGGTGAATAGATCCACCTGCAGAATGGTCCAATGACATTTTCGAAAATTCAGATAGACCATAATAGAATATATCTAATATGGTCCATTCTGAAAACATGTCAGATGGACATCTTTTGGTCAGCTGCTTTTATCTTTCCCAAGCTTCATAGAGGGATTCACCATCTTTTTGTTTGAAGGTTTGAACATCCACTCTCAGCTTGCTCAGCTTTTGAGGAGGAAAGAATTTATCCAAAAAGGCTGTGACCAGCTTATCCCAAGAGTCCAGGCTATCCTTAGGTTGTGAATCCAACCTTATTCTAGCTTTGTCTCTTACAGCAAAAGGGAAAAGCATGAGTCTGTAGACTTCAGGATCAACTCCATTCGTCTTTACAGTCTCACAGATCTGCAAGAATTCAGTTAAAAACTGATAAGGATCTTCAGATGGAAGTCCATAAAACTTGCAGTTTTGTTGCATTAATGCAACTAGCTGAGGTTTCAGCTTAAAGTTGTTGGCTCCAATGGCAGGAATGGAGATGCTTCTTCCATCAAATTTGGACGTTGGCTTTGTGAAGTCACCAAGCATTCTCCTTGCATTATTATTATTTTCGGCTGCCATCTCCTTCTCTTGTTCGAAAATTTCTGAAAGGTTGTTTCTGGATTGTTGTAATTTAGTTTCTCTTAGTTTCCTTTTCAGAGTCCTTTCAGGTTCAGGATTAATTTCAACAAGAGTGCCTTTTTCCCTGTTCCTGCTCATATGAAAGAGAAGAAAACAAGAAAAGAAGAGGAATCCTCTATGTCACAGTATAGAGATCCCTTTATGTTAGTAGAAAAAGAAAGGGGGGAAGAGTGAAGAAGAATGGTTCGGATTTTTAGATGAAGAGAGGTGAAGAGAAGGGTTAGTAAATAAAATAGAAGAAGAAAAGAGAAGAAGAATTTCGAAAATAATTTTAAAAAAGGGATTAGCAATTTTCGAAAATTAGAGATAAGATGTAATTAAAATTAAAACATGAAACAATTAGTTAAAGAATTTTTGAAAAAGGGGTGAGATATTTTCGAAAATTAGAGAGGAAAGAGTAGTTAGGTGGTTTTGAAAAAGATAAGAAACAAACAAAAAGTTAATTATTTAGTTGAAAAAGATTTTAAAATCAAATTTGAAAAGATAAGAAGATAAGATAAGATAAGATATTTTTGAAATCAAATTTTGAAAAAGATAAAATTTTTGAAAAAAAAAGATAAGATAAGAGATAAAAAAAAATTTAATTTAAAAAATTGAAATTACTTACTTCACTAACAAGAAACTACAAGATAAGATTCTAGAACTTAAAGATTGAACCTTTCTTAACAAGAAAGTAACAAACTTCAAATTTTTGAATCAATCACATTAATTATTAGTGAGTTTTCGAAAATATGATATAAAGATAAGAAAAAGATTTTGAAAATATTTTGAAAAAGATTTTTGAGATTTTCAAAAAATAGAAAAAAAATGAAGAAGATATGATTTTTGAAAAAGATTTTAAAAAGATAAGATTTTTAAAATTGAAATTTTGACTTGACTTGTAAGAAACAACTAATTTTTAAAAATTTTTGACCAAGTCAACCCAAAATTTCGAAAATTTGGAGGGAAAAAAGGAAAAGATATATTTTTGATTTTTGAATTTTTTAATTATGAGAGAGAAAAACACAAACATGACCCAAAACATGAAAATTTTGGATCAAAACACAAAATGCATGCAAGAACACTATGAATGTCAAGATGAACACCAAGAACACTTTGCAGATCATGATGAACATCAAGAACATATTTTTGAAAATTTTTGATGCAAAGAAAACATGCAAGACACCAAACTTAGAAATCTTTAATGCATGGACTCTAACAAACGAAAAATGCATATGAAAAACAACAAACAACATAAAACAAGAAAACATCAAGATCAAACAAGAGGACTTACCAAGAACAACTTGAAGATCATGAAGAACACTATGAATGCATGAAATTTTCGAAAAAAATGCAAGAAAATTTTTAAAGCATGCAATTGACACCAAACTTAAAAATTGACTCAAGACTCAAACAAGAAACACAAAATATTTTTGATTTTTATGATTTTCTAATTTTTTTGGATTTTTATTGATTTTTTTTTCGAAAATATTTTTGGAAAAACGAAAAATAAAAGAAAAATTTTGAAAAAAATTATTGAAAAGAAAATTACCTGATCTGAGCAACAAGATGAACCGTCAGTTGTCCATACTCGAACAATCCCCGGCAACGGCGCCAAAAACTTGGTGGACGAAATTGTGATCAACAATAATGGCTCTTTGGCATGTGCCAAAAAAAACTAACTCAGCACTTTCTTTCCACAACTCCGTTCAACTTAACCAGCAAGTGTACTGGGTCATCCAAGTAATACCTTACGTGAGTAAAGGTCGATCCCACAGAGATTGTTGGTATGAAGCAAGCTATAGTCACCTTGTAAATCTCAGTTAGGCAGATTAAATGGTTATGGGTTTCGAAAATAAATAATAAATAGAAAATAAAAAGGGATAGAAATACTTATGTAAATCAATAGTGGGAATTTCAGATAGGTGTATGGAGATGCTGGAATCCTTTCGAATCTCTACGTTCGTATTACTTTTATCCAATCCTTCTTACTCCTTTCCATGGCAAGCTGTATGTAGGGCATCACCATCATCAATGGCTACTTTTAATCCTCTCAGGAAAATGGTCCTATGCGTTGTCATTGCACGGCTAATCGTCTGGAGGCATCACCCTTGTTGATAGCTACATCCCATCCTCTCAGTGAAAATGGTCCAAATGCTCTGTCACAGCACGGCTAATCAGCTGTCGGTTCTTGATCATGTTGGAATAGGATCCATTAATCCTTTTGCGTTTGTCATCACGCCCAGCAATCGCGAGTTTGAAGCCCGTCACAGTCATTCAATACCGGAATCCTACTCGGAATACCACAGACAAGGTTAGACTTTCCGGATTCCTGGGATCCTACTCGGAATACCACAGACAAGGTTAGACTTTCCGGATCCCCATGAATGCCGCCATCTATCTAGCTTATACCACGAAGATTCTGTTGGGGAATCTAAGAGATATGCGCTCGGCCTAGAGCAGAACGGAAGTGGTTGTCAGTCACGCGCGTTCATAGGTGAGAATGATGATGAGTGTCACGGATCATCACATTCATCAAAGTGTTGTGCAGCATATATCTTGGAATAAGAATAAAAGAGAATTGAATAGAAAGTAATAGTAATTGTATTGAAACTTGAGGTACAGTAGAGCTCCACACCTTTAATCTATGGTGTGCAGAAACTCCACCGTTGAAAATACATAAGTGAAAGGTTCAGGTATGGCCGAATGGCCAGCCCCCAAAACGTGATCACAGGATTCAAAATACAATCCAGGATCTGGTCAAAAGACGTCTAATACAATAGTAAATTATCCTATTTATACTAAACTAGCTACTAGGGTTTACATGAGTAAGTAATTGATGCATAAATCCACTTCCGGGGCCCACTTGGTGTATGCTTGGGCTGAGCTTGATCTATCCATGAGCTGAGGCTTCTCTTGGAGTTGAACTCCAAGTTATAACGTGTTTTGGGCGTTCAACTCCGGATCATGACGTGTTTCTGGCGTTTAACTCCAGACAACAGCATGTACTTGGCGTTGAGCGCCACTTTACGTCATCAATTCCCGAATAAAGTATGGACTATTATATATTGCTGGAAAGCTCTGGATGTCTACTTTCCAACGCCGTTGAGAGCGCGCCATTTGGAGTTCTTTAGCTCCAGAAAATCCATTTTGAGTGCAGGGAGGTCAGATTCCAACAGCATCAGCAGTCCTTTTGTCAGCCTTTTTCAGAGTTTTGCTCAAGTCCCTCAATTTCATCCAGAAATTACCTGAAATTACAGAAAAATGCACAAACTCATAGTAAAGTCCAGAAATGTGAATTTAACATAAAAACTAATGAAAACATCCCTAAAAGTAGCTTGAACTTACAAAAAACTACCTAAAAACAATGCCAAAAAGTGTATAAATTATCCGCTCATCAGCATGCTTCCCAAATGTTCAAATAACTTATTCAATTTAATTCTCTACTTTTTTTTTCTATCATCCCATGTTCCTATAAAATTCCCCACACTTAAATTATACACAATATCTATCTTAAGCTAACTAAGGATTCAACTTGGGATTTTTATTTTGTTTTTCTGCTTAAGGCTAGTAATGTGGTTATGAAATAGAAGGGGGTTAAAAGGCTCAAGGGGGCTAACAAGGATGGCATAAAAGGTAGGTTTCTTTGCGATAAGCGAGCAAAAATACAAATAATGGCCTCAATCATATGCAAACTTGTAAATATACTAAACAATGGACATATAGACTAGAACAAAGCAGAGATTGCAATCATAGAGAAGAAAACACACAAGAATAAAATATTATGGTTAAATAATGTAACCATATAAATAAGCTCAAATATCACAAGTTGTGTGTTCTTTGGCTCAAAAACCATGTTCCAATTACAACTTCAAACAAATTTAACATACAAATTTAACATACAACTTCCCCGGCAACGGCGCCATTTTGACGAACGGATTTTCTGTCGGTAAAGAAATTCACAAATAAGTCCGCGTTGTTAGCTTCTAAACCAACAGAAAATCCTTTCGTACAGACGTTTGGTTGTCACAAGTAAGAAACCCCTTTGGAATTGATAACCGAAGTATTTAAACCTCGGGTCGTCTTCTCAAGGAATTGCAGGGAAGTATGATTTATTATTGGTTATGCAAAGGTATATTTTGGGGTTTTGAAAAGGTTTGAACAAATAATTTAATTGATAAGAAAAATAAATTAATAATTAGAAAATCTCTTGGCAAGGTATGAAAACTGGAAGTCCTATCCTAGTTATCCTTATCAATGGTGATGAGAATTATATTTTTGCTACCATTAAGTCAACCTCTAACTATGAAGGTAAGTTAAGTGGACAAATCAATTTAACACCTAAAGTCCTAGTCAACTTCTGAGAAAAGACTAGAATTATAGGAATCTAAATCAATCAACAAAGATATTAATTATCAATCACGATGAGTTTGACAACTCAAGAGTTACCAATTAATCAACCAAAGCCAAAAGAGAAAAATCTAAATTATTTATATAAATAAAGGAAAGCAATCATGAGTGTGAAATACCTCAAATTATATTAATTAAGAAAATCCTAACATGAAAAGTTCACAAACAAATAAAAGAGAAAATAAATAAAAAGAACATTGAACCTGTGATGAAGAAGATAAAAATATTCCTAAGTCCTTTAAGAGGAGTCCTAATCCTAATCCTAAGAGAGAGGAGAGAGCCTCTCTCTCTAAAAACTACATCTAAATTATGAAAAGTGTGACTTATGAATGAATGCATATTGCATGATGTATATGATGAATGGATGCATTCCCTCAATGTATAGCCTTTAATTTATATCTTTTGGGCCAAAAATTGGGTCAAAAATAGCCCAGAAATCACTGCTGGTTCGTACAGGTCACGGCAAAGTGATGCGGAGGCGTCGTCTACGCATTTGCGTCGATTGAAATTCACAGATGCGACGCGTGCGCGTCATCCACGCGTCTGCGTTGCCTAACTTCGAGGCAGCTATAGTAAGTTATATATCGTTACGAAGCCCCAGATGTTAGCTTTCTAACACAACTAAAACCGTATCATTTGGACCTCGGTAGCTCAAGTTATGACCGTTTGAATGTGAAGAGGTCTGGCTGACAGCTTTGGCAATTCCTTTAGTTTCTTGTATTCCTTCCACTTTTGCATGTTTCCTTTCCATCCTCTAAGCCATTCCTGCCCTGTAATCTCTGAAATCACTTAACACACATATCAAGGGATCAAATGGTAATAAGAGAGGATTAAGATTAGCTAAATTAAGACCCAAGAAGCATGTTTTTAGTCATAGCACAAAATCAGGAAGGAGAATGTAAAACCATGCAAATCATATGAATAAGTGGGCAAGGACTTGATAAAAACAACTCAATTGAGCACAAGATAAACCATGAAATAGTGGTTTATCAGCGTGGCCTATGGAGTGTTGCCAAATGAAACAAAAGCGTGGCGTATCAAAGGAGAAGAGCCATAACGCTCTCTTAGTGAGCACAGCGCTCTCTATTTGAGCGCTACTCAAATCCAAGAAAGTAAATGGCAAGGAAGCTGCGCTCTCTCCCTTAACCGAGCACTAATAGGAACCAAGGAAACAAGGCAAAATCAATAGTGCTCGGTTAACTCTATTAACTTTATCGGGCTCCACTTCAAAAAAATTCAAGGTAAATGTTTGCTAGTGGAGGCCCCCAAGGATCGAACCTTGCACTTGAAGGAGCAAGGAGAAGCGCTACTTGCAAGGAAAATAAGCCAAAAGTGGCCGAATTGCACTCACAACGATTCGAACCAGGAGCCTCATGCTGGAAAGGAAGGAGCGCTACACTCTTCAAAGGGAAATTGCTCCCCAAATGCTTCCACCAAGGTTCGAAGAGAGGCTCCCTTCCCAAGCAAAGAGCACTGCGCTCTCTCCATTCACTGAGCGCTAGCAAGGTTGACACGGACAAGGAGTTTGTCACACAAGAATTTGCATGCCAAGGCCCATGGATGCTGCGCTCACCTTCTTCACCGAGCGTTATTGAGGCTGACACGGAAGGCTTGGCACGCGCTCTCCTTGTCAACCGAGCGCTACCCTGGGAGTGTGCCTATGGTCCAAATTCAATTAAAATTCCATTTAAATTCAATTCTTCACAAACTTTAAAGGCCCACTCCAAATTCTAAAATACAAAGATAGGAAGTGTATAAATAGAAGTTAGTTTGATTTAGAGATGAATTTTTTTCTGGACCTTTTTTTGACACTTTTACTTTTTATTTTTCATTTTTGGAGCTCATTTTTCAGATTTTAGCTTTGGGTTTGGGAATTGAATTCTCTTTCTCTTTGTTCTTACTTCTTCACTCTTCACTTTTTGTTTTGAATCTTGGATTGAGAATTGAAGGAATTCTGTTTCATTCTTGATCTAAGATCTCTCTTTGTTTACTTTCTGCATAATTTCAAGGAATTGTGATTTGGATCTAAGTTTCCTTTACTGCTTTCATCTATATTTCTTCTATAATTATTCTCTGTTGGATCAAGGAAGGAATTGAGATCTAGACTTGTTTTCTAGTCTCATTCAACCTCTGAGATCTTCAACTTCTCTTTTAGATTTTATAATTGAGTTGAATTCACTTCCTGTATTGCTTCTTCAATCAATTTTCCTTTTATGTTTGAGATCTGCTGCATTTCAATTCACCTTTTACTTCTCTGATTGATTGCTATTTACATTCTCTTATTTAATTTTAAATTCCCAGCTCCCAAATCCTTTTACTCTTTCAGCAATTTTATATTTCTTGCACTCTAAGATTCTGCCATTTACATTTCTTGCAATCTAAGTTTCAGTCATTTACATTACTTGTTCTTTAAGATTCAGCTCTTTTACTTCTTCTGCTCTTTAATTTACTGTCAACCCCCCTCTCCCATTAAATTTCATGCAATTTAGCTTCTGCTGAAAATAAATCACTCAAATCAACACTTGTTTGCTTGACTAAATCAACCACCTAACTAAAATTGCTCAATCCTTCAATCCCTGTGGGATCGACCTCACTCATCTGAGTAATTACTACTTGATGCGACCCGGTACACTTGCTGGTGAGTTTTGTGTTAGATCGTTTTCCACACATCAGGCACGCCAAGCCAGAATTAGAGGAGGGCGTGGCACGCCACTAAAGCGCCAGCTAGACGCCAGCTGGGGGATCACGTTTATTGAGTTTCTTTTCCCTCCAAATTGTAATTTTCGTTTTCCAATTTTGTATTTCTTTTATTTTGAGAACTATGAGTAGTATAAATAACCCCAAGAAGTACTGAGAAAAGGGGTTCAAACAGTTAGAAAGCTAAGTGTAGAATAGCTTTTAGATTTACTTTTTACTTCATCATCCTTTTCATCCTGAGCACTTTTCTTTGAGCTATGAGTATCTAATTTCCCTCTCATTGAGAGAGGGAGCTCTATTGTACTTGATGGATTGATGATAGCAAATTTGTTCTTCTCTTCATCTTCTCTTTGATTTTCTAGAAGGAATTTCGTTCTTCATGCTTGGTGTTCAATTATCTTGGGAAAGAGATTGAATGCAAAATGGGTTTCATGGGAACCTTGGAAAAGGAATTGATGAGCGGATAATTTGTACGCTTTTTGGCATTGTTTTTAGTATGTTTCTAGTATATTTTAGTTAGTTTTTAGTATATTTTTATTAGTTTTTAGTTAAAATTCACTTTTCTGGACTTTACTATGAGTTTGTGTGTTTTTCTGTGATTTCAGGTATTTTCTGGCTGAAATTGAGGGACCTGAGCAAAAATCTGATTCAGAGGCTGAAAAGGACTGCAGATGCTGTTGGATTCTGACCTCCCTGCACTCGAAGTGGATTTTCTGGATCTACAGAAGCCCAATTGGCGCGCTCTCAATGGAGTTGGAAAGTAGACATCCTGGGCTTTCCAGAAATATATAATAGTCCATACTTTGCCCAAGATTTGATGGCCCAAACTGGCGTTCAAAGTCACCTTCAGAATTCCCAGCGTTAAACGCCGGAACTGGCACCAAAGTGGGAGTTAAACGCCCAAACTGGCACAAAAGCTGGCGTTTAACTCCAAGAAGAGTCTCTACACAAAAATGCTTCATTGCTCAGCCCAAGCACACACCAAGTGGGCCCGGACTTGGATTTTTATGTCATTTACTCATCTTTGTAATTCTTAAGCTACTAGTTCCCTATAAATAGGACCTGTTACTAGTGTATTGGACATCTTGGTAGCTATCTTTTGATCACTTTAGATCTTAGATCATTTTGGGGCTTGCCTCATGGCCATGCCTAGACCTTGTTCTTATGTATTTTCAACGGTGGAGTTTCTACACACCATAGATTAAGGTGTGGAGCTCTGCTGTACCTCGAGTATTAATGCAATTACTATTGTTCTTCTATTCAATTCAGCTTGTTCTTATTCCAAGATATCACTTCTTCCTTAACTTGATGAATGTGATGATCCGTGACACTCATCATCATTCTCACCTATGAACGTGTGACTGACAACCACCTCCGTTCTACCTTAGATTGGGTGGATATCTCTTGGATTCCTGATACACGACGCATGGTTGTTGCTCGCCTGACAAACGAGCGCTCGCCTGACAACCGAGCCATCCATTCCATGAGATCAGAGTCTTCGTGGTATAAGCTAGAATTGATGGCGGCATTCAAGAGAATCCGGAAGGTCTAAACCTTGTCTGTGGTATTCTGAGTTGGATTCAATGATTGAATGACTGTGACGAGCTTCAAACTCGCGATTGTGGGGCCTTAGTGACAGACGCAAAAGAATCACTGGATTCTATTCCGACATGATCGAGAACCGACAGCTGGATAGCCGTTCCGTGACAGGGTGCGTTGAACATTTCCACTGAGAGGATGGGAGGTAGCCACTGACAACGGTGAAACCCTTGCATACAGCTTGCCATGGAAAGGAGTAAGAAGGATTGGATGAAGACAGTAGGAAAGCAGAAAGACGGAAGGGACAAAGCATCTCCATTCGCTTATCTGAAATTCTCACCAATGAATTGCATAAGTATCTCTATCTTTATCTTTATGTTTTATTCATCATCTATACCCATTTGAGTCTGCCTGACTGAGATTTACAAGGTGACCATAGCTTGCTTCATCCCAACAATCTCTGTGGGATCGACCCTTACTCGCGTAAGGTTTATTACTTGGACGACCCAGTACACTTGCTGGTTAGTAGTGCGAAGTTGTGATAAAGAGTTGAGATTGCAATTGTGCGTACCATGTTGATGGCGCCATTGATGATCACAATTTCGTGCACCAAGTTTTTGGTGCCGTTGCCGGGGATTGTTGAGTTTGGACAACTGACGGTTCATCTTGTTGCTTAGATTAGGTATTTTTTTCAGAGTTCTTAAGAATGAATTCTAGTGCTTCAAGGTGATGTTCTTACCATCACCAAAGCTGATTGATTCTCATCAATTTAGCTCTTGAATGCAATGTCCTGCTGAAGCTTGGCTATCCATGTCTAATTCCTTTAGACTAAAGCTTTAGACTAACATTGCATGATTCCTGGAATTCTCATTAAGAATTTTGATATCTTTATTTTCTTTTCCACTTAATTTTCGAAAAATCCAAAAAAAAATTACAAAATCATAAAAACCAAAAAATATTTTTATGTTTCTTGTTTGAGTCTAGTGTCTTATTTTAAGTTTGGTGTCTTGCATGCATTGTTTATTTGATCTTGGTTCTATTTTCAAGTCAATAATACAGAGAACTAAAGATTCAGTACATGCAGCAGAGGAATTACACAGAAAAAGTTGGGCGTTCAAAACGCCCAGTGAAGAAGGAAAACTGGCGTTTAAACGCCAGCCAGGATACCTGGTTGGGCGTTTAACGCCCAAAAGGGTAGCATTTTGGGCGTTAAACGCCAGAATGGATACCACTCTGGGCGTTTAACGCCAGGATGGCACAAGAGGGAAGCTTTTGTTTTTAATGCAATTTTTTTTCAAGTTTTCAAAGTTTTTCAAAATCAAATCTTTTTCAAATCATATCTTTTCAATCAAATCTTTTTCAAAATCAATTTCTTTCCTTTTTCAAAGATACTTGCTATCAATTAATGATTTGATTCAACATTTCAAGTATGTTGCCTTTTCTGTTGAGAAAGGTTTAATGTTTGAATCATATCTTTTCTTCTTAGGCAAGTCATTAATTTTTTTTATCAAATCTTTTTAAAAATAGTTTTCAATCATATCTTTTTTATTTCTTATTTCAAAATCTTTTTCAAAAATCACTTGATTTCTTTTCCACTTTTGGTTTTCGAAAATCAATTAATGTTTTTCAAAATGTTTTTAAAATCTTTTACTTAATTTTTGAAAATTTCTTCCCCTCTTCTCACATCCTTCTATTTATGGAGTACCACTCCTCCTCAATGCACAATTCGAACTCTATCTGACTAAGTTCAAATTCTTCTCCCTCTTCCTTCTATTTTTCTTTTCCTCTGACACCTCAAGGAATCTCAATACTGTGACATAGAGGATTCCACATTTTCTTGTTCTCTTCTCTTTCATATGAGCAGGGGCAAAGACAAAGGCATTCTTGTTGAGGCTGATCCTGAACCTGAAAAGACCTTGAAGCGAAAGCTAAGAGAAGCTAAGGCACAACTCTCTGTAAAGGACCTAACAAAAATCTTCAAAGAAGAAGAACCCATGGCAGCCGAAAACAACAACAATGCCAACAATGCAAGGAAGGTGCTAGGTGACTTTACTGCACCTACTCCCGACTTCTATGGGAGAAGCATCTCTATCCCTGCCATTGGAGCAAACAACTTTGAGCTTAAGCCTCAATTAGTTTCTCTAATGCAACAGAATTGCAAGTTCCATGGACTTCCATTGGAAGATCCTCATCAGTTTTTAGCTGAATTCTTGCAAATCTGTGACACTATCAAGACTAATGGGGTTGACCCTGAGGTCTACAGACTCATGCTATTCCCTTTTGCTGTAAGAGACAGAGCTAGGATATGGTTGGAGTCACAACCTAAAGAGAGCCTGAACTCTTGGGAAAAGCTAGTCAATGCCTTCTTGGCAAAGTTCTTTCCACCTCAAAAATTGAGTAAGCTTAGAGTGGAAGTCCAAACCTTCAGACAGAAGGAAGGAGAATCCCTCTATGAAGCTTGGGAAAGGTACAAACAATTAATCAGAAAATGTCCCTCTGACATGCTTTCTGAATGGAGCATCATAGGAATTTTCTATGATGGTCTGTCTGAACTATCCAAGATGTCTTTGGATAGCTCTGCTGGAGGATCTCTTCATCTGAAGAAGATGCCTACAGAAGCTCAAGAACTTATTGAAATGGTTGCAAATAACCAATTCATGTACACTTCTGAAAGGAATCCTGTGATCAATGGGACAAATCAGAAGAAAGGAGTTCTTGAGGTTGATACTCTGAATGCCATACTGGCTCAGAACAAAATATTGACTCAGCAAGTCAATTTGATTTCTCAAAGTCTGTCTGGAATGCAAAAAGCACCAGACAGTACTAAAGATGCTTCATCTGAAGAAGAAGCTTATGATCCTAAGAACCCTTCAATAGAAGAGGTGAATTACATGGGAGAACCCTATGGAAACACCTATAATTCTTCATGGAGAAATCATCCAAATTTCTCATGGAAGGATCAACAGAAACCTCAACAAGGTTTCAACAACAATAATGGTGGAAGAAACAGGTTTAGCAATGGCAAGCCTTTTCCATCATCTTCTCAGCAACAGACAGAGAATTCTAAGCAGAACCACTCTGACTTAGCAACCATGGTCTCTGATCTAATCAAAACCACTCAAAGTTTCATAACTGAAACAAGGTCCTCCATTAGGAATTTGGAGGCACAAGTAGGACAGCTGAGCAAGAAAATTACTGAACTCCCTCCTAGTACTCTTCCAAGCAATACAGAAGAAAATCCAAAAGGAGAGTGCAAGGCCATCAACAAGGCCGAATTTGGAGAAGAGGAAGAGGCAGTGAACGCCACTGAGGAAGACCTCAATGGACGTCCACTGGCCTCCAATGAGTTCCCTAATGAGGAACTATGGGAATCTAAGGCTCAAAATGAGACCATAGAGATTCCATTGGACTTACTTCTGCCATTCATGAGCTCTGATGAGGATTCTTCCTCTGAAGAGGATGAGTATGTCACTGAAGAGCAAGATGCCAAATACCTTGGAGCAATCATGAAGCTAAATGACAAGTTATTTGGTAGTGAGACTTGGGAGAATGAGCCTCCATTGCTCACCAAAGAACTGAATGACTTGTCTAGGCAGAAATTACCTCAAAAGAGACAAGATCCTGGGAAGTTTTCGATACCTTGTACCATAGGCACCATGACCTTCAAAAAGGCTCTGTGTGACTTAGGGTCAAGTGTAAACCTCATGCCTCTCTCTGTAATGGAGAAGCTATGGATCTTTGAGGTACAAGCTGCAAGAATCTCACTAGAGATGGCAGACAATTCAAGAAAACAAGCTTATGGACTTGTAGAGGGTGTTCTGGTAAATATTGAAGACCATTACATCCCTGCTGATTTCATAGTCCTAGAGACTGGAAAATGCATGGATGAATCCATCATCCTTGGCAGACCCTTCCTAGCCACAGCAAAGGCTGTGATTGATGTGGACAGAGGAGAATTGATCATTCAAGTGAATGAAGAATCCTTTGTGTTTAAGGCTCAAGGATATCCCTCTGTCACCATGGAGAGGAAGCATGAAGAGCTTCTCTCAAAACAGAGTCAAACAGAGCCCCCACAGTCAAACTCTAAGTTTGGTGTTGGGAGGCCACAACTAAATTCTAAGTTTGGTGTTGAACCCCCACATTCAAACTCTAAGTTTGGTGTTGGAAGGTTCCAACATTGCTCTGAGTATCTGTGAGGCTTATGAGAGCCCTCTGTCAAGCTACTGACATTAAAGAAGCGCTTGTTGGGAGGCAACCCAATGTTATATTTTATCTATTTTTCTTTGTTATTTTATGTTTTCTGTAGGTTGATGATCATAGGAAGTCACAAAATCAATTAAAAAAGCAAAAACAGAATGAAAAATAGAAAGAAAAATAGCACACCCTGGAGGAGCACTTGCTGGCGTTTAAACGCCAGTGAAGCTAGCAAATGGGCGTTTAACGCCCAGTCTGGCACCATTCTGGGCGTTTAACGCCAGAAAGGGGCACCAGACTGGCGTTAAACGCCAGAAAAGGGCAAGCACTTGGCGTTAAACGCCAGAAATGGGCACATGCCCGGCGTTTAACGCCAAAATTAGCTCAGAATGCATGTTTGCACGCCATTTAGTGCAGGGATGACTTTTCCTTGACACCTCAGGATCTGTGGACCCCACAGGATCCCCACCTACCCCACCACCCTCTTTCTTCTTCACCCATTCACCAATCACCTCAATACCTCTTCCCCAAAAAAAACCTCACCTATCAAATCCCATCTTTCTCTTCACCACTCACATCCATCCTTCATAAAACCCCACCTACCTCACCATTCAAATTCAAACCCACCCTCCCATAGCCGAACCCTACCCCTCTCTCCACCCCTATATAAACCCATCTTCACTCCTTCATTTTCACACAACCTAAACACCACTTCTCCCCTTTTGGCCGAACCATAAGCCATCTCCATCTCCTCTATTTCTTCTTCTTCTACTCTCTTCTTTTTTCTTTTGCTCGAGGACGAGCAAACCTTTTAAGTTTGGTGTGGTAAAAGCATTGCTTTTTGTTTTTCCATAACCATTTATGGCATCCAAGGCCGGAGAAACCTCTAGAAAGAGGAAAGGGCAGGCAAAAGCTTCCACCTCCGAGTTTTGGGAGATGGAGAGATTCATCTCAAGGGTGCATCAAGACCACTTCTATGAAGTTGTGGCCTTGAAGAAGGTGATCCCCGAGGTCCCTTTCAAACTCAAAAAGAGTGAATATCCGGAGATCTGACATGAGATTCATAGAAGAGGTTGGGAAGTTCTTACCAACCCTATTCAACAAGTCGGAATCTTAATGGTTCAAGAGTTCTATGCCAATGCATGGATCACCAAGAACCATGATCAAAGTGTAAACCCGGACCCAAAGAATTGGCTTACAATGGTTCGGGGGAAATACTTAGATTTTAGTCCGGAAAATGTGAGGTTGGCATTCAACTTGCCCATGATGCAAGGAGATGAACACCCTTACACTAGAAGGGTCAACTTTGATCAAAGGTTGGACCAAGTCCTCACAGACATTTGTGAAGAGGGCGCCCAATGGAAGAGAGATTCAAGAGGGAAGCCGGTTCAACTAAGAAGGCATGACCTCAAGCCCATGGCTAGGGGATGGTTGGAGTTTATCCAACGCTCAATCATTCCCACTAGCAACCGGTCTGAAGTTACTCTAGACCGGGCCATCATGATTCATAGCATCATGAATGGAGAAGAAGTAGAAGTTCATGAGGTTATAGCCCAAGAACTTTATAAGGTGGTGGACAAGTCCTCTACCTTGGCAAGGTTAGCCTTTCCTCATCTCATTTGTCACCTCTGTTACTCAGTTGGAGTTGACATAGAGGGAGACATCCTCATTGATGAAGATAAGCCCATCACTAAGAAAAGGATAGAGCAAACAAGAGATCCCTCTCATCATGAAATCCCTGAGATACCTCAAGGGATGCACTTTCCTCCACAAAACTATTGGGAGCAACTGAACACTTCCCTAGGAGAATTGAGTTCCAACATGGGACAACTAAGGGTGCAGCACCAAGAACATGCCATCATCCTCCATGAAATTAGAGAAGATCAAAGAATCATGAGAGAGGAGCAACAAAGGCAAGGGAGAGACATTGAGGAGCTCAAGCACTCTATAAGACCTTCAAGAGGAAGAACAAGCCGCCATCACTAAGGTGGACCCGTTCTTTAATCTCCTTGTTCTTTATTTTCCTGTTTTTCGAAAATCTATGCTTATGTTTATCTATGTTTGTGTCTTATGATCATTAGTGTCTTAGTGTCTATGCCTTAAAGTTATGAATGTCCTATGAATCCATCACCTTTCTTCAAATGAAAAATGTTCTTAATTGAAAAAGAGAAGAATTGCATGAATTTTAGATTTTATAATAGATTAATTATTTTGATGTGGTGGCAATACTTTTGTTTTCTGAATGTATGCTTAAATAGTGCATATGTCTTTTGAATTTGTGGTTCATGAATGTTAAAGTTGTTGGCTCTTGAAGACATGTTACTGAGGATATGAAAAATCATAAAAATGATTCTTGAAGCAAGAAAAAGCAGTGAATACAAAAAAAAAACGAAAAAAAAGGGAGAAAGAGAAAAAGAAAGAAAAAGAAAGAAATAAAGTTGTGATCCAAGGCAAAAAGAGTGTGCTTAAGAACCCTGGACACCTCTAATTGGGGACTCTAGCAAAGCTGAGTCACAATCTGAAAAGGTTCACCCAATTATGTGTCTGTGGCATGTATGTATCCGGTGGTAATACTGGAAGACAGAGTGCTTTAGGCCACGACCAAGACTCATAAAGTAGCTGTGTTCAAGAATCATCATACTTAACTAGGAGAATCAATAATACTATCTGGATTCTGAGTTCCTAAAGAAGCCAATCATTCTGAATTTCAAAGGATAAAGCGAGATGCCAAAATTGTTCAGAGGCAAAAAGCTAAAAGCCCCGCTCATCTAATTAATACTGATCTTCATAGATATTTTTGGAATTCATTGCATATTCTCTTTTTTTATCTTGTTTGATTTTCAGTTGCTTGAGGACAAGCAACAATTTAAGTTTGGTGTTGTGATGAGCGGATAATTTGTACGCTTTTTGGCATTGTTTTTAGTATGTTTCTAGTATATTTTAGTTAGTTTTTAGTATATTTTTATTAGTTTTTAGTTAAAATTCACTTTTCTGGACTTTACTATGAGTTTGTGTGTTTTTCTGTGATTTCAGGTATTTTCTAGCTGAAATTGAGGGACCTGAGCAAAAATCTGATTCAGAGGCTGAAAAGGACTGCAAATGCTGTTGGATTCTGACCTCCCTGCACTCGAAGTGGATTTTCTGGAGCTACAGAAACCCAATTGGCGCTCTCTCAACGGCTTTGGAAAGTATACATCCTGGGATTTCCAGCAATATATGATAGTCCATACTTTGCCCAAGATTTGATAGCCCAAACCGGCGTTCAAAGTCACCTTCAGAATTCCCAGCGTTAAACGCCGGAACTGGCACCAAAGTGGGAGTTAAACGCCCAAACTGGCACAAAAGCTGGCGTTTAACTCCAAGAAGAGTCTCTACACGAAAATGCTTCATTGCTCAGCCCAAGCACACACCAAGTGGGCCCGGACTTGGATTTTTATGTCATTTACTCATCTTTGTAATTCTTAAGCTACTAGTTCCCTATAAATAGGACCTTTTACTAGTGTATTGGACATCTTGGTAGCTATCTTTTGATCACTTTAGATCTTAGATCATTTGGGGGCTGGCCTCATGGCCATGCCTAGACCTTGTTCTTATGTATTTTTAACGGTGGAGTTTCTACACACCATAGATTAAGGTGTGGAGCTATGCTGTATCTCGAGTATTAATGCAATTACTATTGTTCTTCTATTCAATTCAGCTTGTTCTTATTCCAAGATATCACTTGTTCCTCAACTTGATGAATGTGATGATCCGTGACACTCATCATCATTCTCACCTATGAACGTGTGACTGATAACCACCTCCGTTCTACCTTAGATTGGGTGGATATCTCTTGGATTCCTGATACACGACGCATGGTTGTTGCTCGCCTGACAAACGAGCGCTCGTCTGACAACCGAGCCATCCATTCCGTGAGATCAGAGTCTTCGTGGTATAAGCTAGAATTGATGGCGGCATTCAAGAGAATCCGGGAGGTCTAAACCTTGTCTGTGGTATTCTGAGTAGGATTCAATGATTGAATGACTGTGACGAGCTTCAAACTCGCGATTGTGGGGCGTTAGTGACAGACGCAAAAGAATCACTGGATTCTATTCCGACATGATCGAGAACCGACAGCTGGATAGCCGTGCCGTGACAGGGTGCGTTGAACATTTCCACTGAGAGGATGGGAAGTAGCCATTGACAACGGTGAAACCCTTGCATACAGCTTGCCATGGAAAGGAGTAAGAAGGATTGGATGAAGACAGTAGGAAAGCAGAGAGACGGAAGGGACAAAGCATCTCCATTCGCTTATTTGAAATTCTCACCAATGAATTGCATAAGTATCTCTATCTTTATCTTTATGTTTTATTCATCATCTATACCCATTTGAGTCTGCCTGACTGAGATTTACAAGGTGACCATAGCTTGCTTCATACCAACAATCTCTGTGGGATCGACCCTTACTCGCGTAAGATTTATTACTTGGACGACCCAGTATACTTGCTGGTTAGTAGTGCGAAGTTGTGATAAAGAGTTGAGATTGCAATTGTGCGTACCATGTTGATGGCGCCATTGATGATCACAATTTCGTGCACCAGGAATCATGAAACCATGCTAGAAATCCCTTCTCACACTTGAGTAGGATCTGGGTTTTGGTGTTTGGATATGGTGACATAAAATCCTCCCTCTACTTGGACTTTTGATGATGTGTGGTATAATCTGGGACCAAGCATATCTCTCTTCATGACCAATTAGACCAAGGAATTGGCTATTGATCAAGATCTGAGAGATTGAGTCACTAAGGGATTGGGACTCAATCAATCATGATTGCCAAGAGGTCAATGAGTTGCAAGACAGAAGAGGATATAAGCTGGATTTAATCCAAAGAGACAACATATCCTGATCTTAATGAATTCCCCCATCCTCATCTATCACTTTCTTTATAGCTTTCTTTTACATTATGCAATTCCTCATTCCTATTTACATTTATGTCATTTAAACTTCTGCCCTTTACATTCTTGCCATTTCCATTTCTGCACTTTATTGTCTTTCTTTACTTTTGAGTCATTTATAATTCTGCCCATTTACAATTCTGTAATTACAATCTATTTTGTTTAGCTTGACTAATTCACCAATTAATTAAAGTTGCTAAAATCAACCAATCTCTGTGGATATGATCCCACTCCACTGTGGGTTATTACTTGACGATAAAATAGCGGATTCATTAAAATTGTTTTTGGGGAGTAAAATCCGGTCATCAAGTTTTAAGGCGCCGTTGCCGGGGATTGGTTTGAATTTGACAATGATTAAATTGATTGGAGAGCTAGATTAAGCATTTTAATTACCTTGTTATTTTTTATTTCTTTTCTTTCTTCATTATTTTTTTACTTTTTATTCGGATTTTGGTCTTTTTACTGAGATCATTCAGATTATACATTACCCATGTCTCCACTCTTCAAACTGTTTGATTAATTGCATCAACCAAGTTAACCACTATTCTTAACTAAGGCGATTCTTCCACTTGTCCTCTATTTGCTGTTTGTTGAATGTATGACAGGTAGAAGGGGAGAAACTTCATCCTCCTTCGATAGTGAACCTGAAAGGACCTTCCTTAGCTTAAGGAGGGAAGCAAGAGACGAAGGCATTGCTGGATAGGAAGTAGTGGAAGGAGATCTAGAACCCACCATGGAAGAAGAAGCACATAACCATGTTAGGGAGGAAGCTGGCAATCATGTTTAGCAAGAAAGAAGAGTCTTAGGCTCCTACATCAACCCAAATCCTGGAAATTGTGGCAGCAGCATCCTGAAGCCAACAATCCATGCCAACAACTTTGAGTTGAAACCTCAACTCATCACACTTGTCCAGAATAACTATTCATATGGAGGAGGTGCCCAAGAGGACCCAAACCAACATCTCAATACATTCTTGAGGATCTGTGATACTGTAAAATCCAATGGCGTACATCCTGACACTTACAAGCTACTTTTGTTCCCTTTCTCACTCAGAGATAAGGCAGCAAAGTGGCTAGAAGCATTTCCCAAGGAGAGCTTAACCACATGGGATGATGTTGTAAACAAATTTCTAGCAAGATGTTACCCTCCATAGAGAGTCAATAGGTTAAGAGCTGAGGTGCAAACTTTCAGACAGCATAATGGTAAAACACTCTATGAGGCCTGCGATAGGTTCAAGGATTTGACAAGGAAATGCCCACCGGATATGTTCAATGAATGGGTGCAACTACATATCTTTTATGAAGGGCTGTCATATGAGTCAAAGCAAGCAGTAGACCATTCTTCAGGAGGATCACTAAGTAAGAAGAAGGCCCTTGAAGAAGCTATAGATGTCATTGAGATTGTGGCTGAGAATGAGTACTTTTATGCTTCAGAGTGAACTCAAAGGAAAGGGGTAATAGAGCTCAATTAAATGGATGCCCTGTTAGCTCAAAAGAAGGTGATTACTACACAACTAGCAGCCTTGACCAAGAAGATGGAGAGCAATTAAGTTTCAGCTATTCAAGCTCAAACCCCTCAACAAGAAGGTGATGCAACAGAAGTTGAATGTGAATGGGAGCAAGCTAACTATGTGAATAATTCTAGACCACCATATGATCCCAACTCCAAGACATACAATCCAGGTTGGAAGAACCACCCAAATTTTGGGTGGGGGAACCAACAAAGCCACAACCAATATCACAACAAACCTTACCCATCCAACCAATACAACAGTCACAACCCTAACAATCAATCAAGCAACTATAGACCCTACCACAACTCACAAAACACATCATACCATTCCACCCAGCAAACACACAACAACCACCATCAAGACACATCAACCTCACCCATGCAACCATGTGAGATTAAGAGCAACTTTGAGAGAATAGAGGCTACAATAACACAACTATCATCACAACATATAGGAGCCATCTCCACCATTTTAGAGAGACAAACACGGGCTGAAAGAATGACAGACGCCAATCAAGAATAATATAGATCAAATCTGAAGAATCAAGGTACAACAATCTCAAAGCTGGAAGCACAAGTGGGATCTTATCTAAACAAATCCCAATGCCCACACATACATTTCCCAGTAATATCATGGCCAATCCAAGAGGGGAGTGCAAAGCCATCACACTTAGAAGAAGAAAGGTTGTAAAAGAAACAACCCTGAGCCAGGATAACCATGAAGAAGATACTGCAGAGAAGCATGGAAACAATAATAAAGAGGAGATCCCTGCCCCATCCTCACCAAAGCCAATCTTGAAGCCATATGTGCCAAAGGCACCATATCCTCAGAGGCTGAGAAAAGATGAGAATGATAGCCAGTTCTCTAGGTTCTTAGAGATCTTCAAAAAGCTCCAAATCAACATACCATTTGATGAAGCATTGGAGCAAATGCCGCTTTATGCCAAATTTCTGAAAGAGCTTATGACGAGAAAAAGAATCTGGGGAGAAAAAGAGACCATTGTGCTAACTGAGGAGTGTAGTGCCATCATACAAAAGAAGCTTTTCCAGAAAATAAAAGACCCAGGGAGTTTCTAAATCCCTTGCATCATAGGGGATATCAATATTGAGAAAGCCTTATGTGATCTGGGAGCTAGCATCAACCTCATGTCCCTAACCATGATGAGGAGGATAAAGATTGAGGAAGCCAACAAGAATGGCACTCCAATTGGCTGATAGAACATTCAAATTTCCATATGGGGTAGTGGAGGACTTGCTAGTGAATGTGGGAGAGTTCATTTTCCCTGTTGACTTTGTTGTGCTGGATATGGGGAACTAGTCTTAAGATTGCATGAAGAAAAGATGGTCTTCAATGTCTTTAAGGCTATGAGCTACCCCAAGGAACCCATAGGAGAATGCATGATGGTGGACACTATAGAACATATAGTTCAAGGGGTTTTAAAAGAAGAACAATGTGAAGGAACTGTGGATATAGAGCAACCAGTATCAAGTGAAGAGCTACCATAAAGAGCCATGAAGAATTCAATCATGCTGAACCACAAAGACAATAAGGAAGTAGAGGCACCAAAATTAGAGCTGAAGACCTTACCACCAAGTTTAAAATATGCATATTTGGGTGATGAGAACACTTACCCAGTAATCATCAATTCAAGCTTGAGTAAGAAGCAAGAGGAGGAGCTTATCCAAGTACTGAAATAACACAAAGATTCTATAGGGTGGACACTTGCAGACTTAAAAGGAATCAATCCTTCAATGTGCATGCACAAGATCCTACTTGAGGAAGGTGCCAAACCCTCAAGGCAACAATAAAAATGGCTGAATCCAACCATGAATAAAGTGGTTCAAAAAGAAGTGTTGAAGTTGTGCAATGCACCAGCAAAATTCCAAAGGTACATGCTCTCCATCTTCTTAGACTTGATTGAGAAGTTCATAGAAATGTTTATGGATGACTTCTCTGTGTTTGATGACTCATATTCTAAGTGCCTTTGTCATCTTGCCATGGTGCTAAGGAGATGCCAAGAAACCAACCTGGTTTTAAACTGGGAGAAGTGCCACTTTATGGTGACTGAATGGGTGGTTCTAGGTCATAAGATCTCTAAAAGTGGCATGGAAGTAGACAGGGCAAAGGTGGAAGCAATTGAGAAGTTGCCTCCACCTTGCAATGTCAAGGCAATCAGAAGCTTTTTGGGACATGCTGGTTTCTATAGGAGGTTTATTAAAGATTTTTCAAAGATTACGAAATCCCTTAGCAACCTACTTGTCTGAAATACCCCCTTTATCTTTAATAGAGAGTGCATGTTAGCCTTTGATGAACTTAAAAACAGACTTTCCTCTGTACCTATTATAGCACCACCTAGCTGGGACCTACCCTTTGAATTAATGTGTGATGCATCTGACTTTGCTATTAGTGTTGTTCTAGGACAAAGGATAGACAAGCTAGTGCATGTTATTTACTATGATAGCAAAGTCCTTAATGAGAATCAAAGGAACAACACAACTACAGAGAAAGAACTTCAAGCCATAGTCTTTGCTTTTGAAAAATTTAGATTATATCTTATTGGCTCTAAAGTAATTGTATTCACTGATCATGCAGCACTCAAATACTTGCTTACCAAACAAGAATCCAAGCTAAGACTCATAAGATGAATCCTGCTACTCCAAGAGTTTGACATTGAAATTAAAGATAGGAGTAGAGCATAGAACAAAGTAGCTGACCACCTCTCAAGAATTCCACAAGAAGAAGAAGAGGCACACCAATTTGCAGTGAATGAGAGCTTCCCTGATGAGCAGTTGATGATGATCCAAGAAGCCCCTTGGTTTGTAGACATAGCCAACTTCAAGGCTATTGGGGAACTACCAACCAACATCAACAAACACATGAGAAGAAAGCTAATCAAAGATGCTAAACACTACATCTGGGATGAGCCCTATTTGTTCAAAAAGTGTGCTGATGGAATCTTGAGAAGGTACATTCCCCATGAGGAAGGACAAGAAGTGCTTTGGCAATATCATGGATCTGCATATGGAGGCCATTTTAGTGGGAAAAGAACCACAGCCAAGGTGCTACAATGTGGGTTCTACTGGCCAACCATTTTCAAGGATGAAAGGGGATTGGTGTTAATATGTGATGAGTGTTAAAGTGCTGGGAACCTACCCAAGAAAAACGAGATGCCATAATAATTCATACTGGAACTTGAACTATTTGACGTATGGGTGGTGGACGAAATTGTGATCACTATTCTTTTCAAGTTGTTTGTCTTTGTATGGATTTATTCAATAATTGTCCTTATTTGAAGTCACAACTCCGTTCAACTAACCAGCAAGTGTACTGGGTCGTCCAAGTAATAACCTTTGATTCTCACTGGGATTTTCGTCCTCCTCCTCCTTGGTGCATTCGGCCACTTTGATTAAATCAATGGCCTTGCACTCTCCTTTTGGATTTTCTTCTGTATTACTTGGGAGAGTACTGGGAGGAGTGTCAATGACTTTCTTACTCAGCTGGCCCACTTGTGCCTCCAGATTTCTAATAGAGGATCTTGTTTCATTCATGAAACTAAAAGTGGCCTTTGACAGATCAGAGACTATATTTGCTAAATTAGAATTGTTTTGTTCAGAATTCTCTGTCTGTTGCTGAGAAGATGATGGATATGGCTTGCTATTGCCTAGCCTATTACGTCCACCATTGTTAAAACCTTGTTGAGGTTTTTGTTGATCCTTCCAGGAGAAATTAGGATGATTTCTCCATGATGAGTTATAGGTGTTTCCATAAGGTTCACCTAAGTAATTAACCTCTGCCATGGCAGGGTTCTCAGGATCATAAGCTTCTTCAGAAGCTGCCTCTCTAGTACTGTTAGATGCATGTTGCAATCCATTCAGATTTTGAGAGATCATGTTGACCTGTTGAGTCAACACTTTGTTCTGAGCCAATATGGCATTCAGAGCATCAATTTCAAGAACTCCTTTCTTCTGAGGTACCCCATTATTCACGGAATTCCTCTCAGAGGTGTACATAAACTGGTTGTTTGCAACCATGTCAATGAGTTCTTGAGCCTCTTCAGGCGTTTTCTTCAGGTGAATAGATCCACCTGCAGAATGGTCCAATGACATTTTCGAAAATTCAGAGAGACCATAATAGAATATATCTAATATGGTCCATTCTGAGAACATGTCAGATGGACATCTCTTGCTCAGCTGCTTGTATCTTTCCCAAGCTTCATAGAGGGATTCACCATCTTTTTGTTTGAAGGTTTGAACATCCACTCTCAGCTTGCTCAACTTTTGAGGAGGAAAGAATTTATCTAAGAATGCAGTGACTAGCTTATCCCATGAGTCCAGGCTATCCTTGGGTTGTGAATCCAACCATACTCTAGCTCTGTCTCTTACAGCAAAAGGGAAAAGCAAGAGTCTGTAGACTTCAGGATTAACTCCATTTGTCTTTACAGTATCACAGATCTGTAAGAACTCAGTTAAAAACTGGTAAGGATCTTCAGATGGAAGTCCATAAAACTTGCAGTTTTGTTGCATTAAAGCAACTAGTTGAGGCTTAAGCTCAAAGTTATTGGCTCTAATGGCAGGAATGGAGATGCTTCTTCCATCAAACTTGGACGTTGGCTTTGTGAAGTCACCAAGCATTCTCCTTGCATTATTATTATTATTTTCGGCCATCTCTTCCTCTTGTTCGAAATTTTCTAAAAGGTTGCTTCTGGATTGTTGTAATTTGGCTTCTTTTAATTTTCTCTTCAGAGTCCTTTCAGGTTCTGGATCAATTTCAACAAGAGTGCCTTTATCCCTGTTCCTGCTCATATGAAAGAGAAGAAAACAAGAAAAGAAAAAGAAATCCTCTATGTCACAGTATAGAGATTCCTTTATGTTAGTAGAAAAAGAAGGGAGTAGAAGAATGAAGAAGGGGGTGACAAAGAATGTAATGTAATGGAAGAAACACAACTGTGAGGATGGCAGAGATGTGAGATGAGATATTAGGATATGAATGAAGAGAGGTGAAGAGAAGTGTTAGTAATTAAATAATTAAATAGAAGAAGAGAAGAGAAGGAAGAATTCGAAAATAAATTTGAAAAAGAAGTTAGTAGTTTTCGAAAATCAAATATAAAATAAGATTAAAATTAAAATTTAAAACAATTAATTAATTAAAAGAATTTTTGAAAAAGAGAGAGATATTTTCGAAAATTAGAGAGGGAAAAGTAGTTAGGTGGTTTTGAAAAAGATAAGAAACAAACAAAAAGTTAGTTAGTTAATTGAAAAAGATTTGAAATCAACATTGAAAAAGATAAGAAGATAAGAAGTTAGATAAGATATTTTGAAATCAAATTTTTGAAAAAGATAAGATAAAAGATAAAAAGATTTAATTCAAAAATTTTGAAATTATTTACTTCACTAACAAGAAACTACAAGATAAGATTCTAGAATTTAAAGATTGAACCTTTCTTAACAAGAAAGTAACAAACTTCAAATTTTTGAACCAATCACATTAATTGCTAGCTAATTTTCGAAAATATGGTATAAAGATAAGAAAAAGATTTTGAAAATATTTTGAAAAAGATTTTTGAAATTTTCGAAAATAAAAAAAAATGAAAAAGATATGATTTTTGAAAAAGATTTTGAAAAGATAAGATTTTTAAAATTTGAAATTTTGACTTGACTTGTAAGAAACAACTAATTTTTGAAAATTTTTGACCAAGTCAACCCAAAATTTCGAAAATTGGAGGGAAATAAGGAAAAGATATTTTTGATTTTTAATTCTTTAAAGAAAAACACAAAAATGACCCAAAACATGAAAATTTTGGATCAAAACACAAGATGCATGCAAGAATGCTATGAATGTCAAGATGAACACCAAGAACACTTTGAAGATCATGATGAACATCAAGAACACATTTTTGAAAAAAATTTTTGATGCAAAGAAAACATGCAAGACACCAAACTTAGAAATTTTTAATGCATGAAAAATATGAATGCAAAGATGCACATGAAAAACAAGAAAAGACACAAAACAAGAAATTATCAAGATCAAACAAGAAGACTTGTCAAGAACAACTTGAAGATCATGAAGAACACTATGAATGCATGAGATTTTCGAAAAAATGCAAGAATGATTTTTAAAGCATGCAATTAGCACCAAACTTAAAAATTAACACAAGACTCAAACAAGAACACAAAATATTTTTGGTTTTTATGATTTTATGATTTTTTTGTATTTTTATTATATTTTTTTCGAAAATATAGTTTTGAAAAACGAAAAATAAAAAGAAAAATTTTGAAAAAGATTTTTGAAAAGAAAATTACCTAATCTGAGCAACAAGATGAACCGTCAGTTGTCCATACTCGAACAATCCCCGGCAACGGCGCCAAAAACTTGGTGGACGAAATTGTGATCACTATTCTTTTCAAGTTGTTTGTCTTTGTATGGATTTATTCAATAATTGTCCTTATTTGAAGTCACAACTCCGTTCAACTAACCAGCAAGTGTACTGGGTCGTCCAAGTAATAACCTTACGCGAGTAAGGGTCGAATCCACAGAGATTGTTGGTATGAAGCAAGCTATGGTCACCTTGTAAATCTCAGTTAGGCGGATTAAATATTGATTTATGGGTTTCGAAAATAGAAATAAGAAAATAAATAATAAAAGAGATAGAAATACTTATGTAGATTTATTGGTAGGAGTTTCAGATAAGCGGAATGGAGATGCTGTAGAGCTCTCGGACGCTTGCTCTCCTATTCCTTCTACTCAATCCTTCTTACTCCTTTCCATGGCAAGCTTTGTATAGGGGTTCACCATCAACTGTGGCTACTTTCATTCCTCTCGGGAAAATATCCTATGCGGCTGTCACTCGCACAGCTAACCAGTCTGGAGGCATCACCCATGGCTGATGGCTACATCCCATCCTCGCAGTGAAAGCTAATGCTCACGCACTCTGTCACAGTACGGCCAATCACCGGTTGGTTCCCGCTTCCTACTGGAATAGAATCCCTCTTTTGCGTCTGTCACTGACGCCCAGCAGGTTGCAAGTTTGAAGCACGTCACAGTCATTCATTACCGGAATCCTACTCGGAATACCACAGACAAGGTGAGACTTTCCGGATTCCCAGGATCCTACTCGGAACACCACAGACAAGGTTGGACTTTCTGGATCCTCATAAATGCCGCCATCCATCTAGCTTATACCACGAAGATTCTGTTGGAGAATCTAAGAGATACACATTCAAGCTTGTGTTGCATGTAGAACGGAAGTGGTTGTCAATCACGCGCGTTCATCAGTGAGAATGATGATGAGGGTTATCTAACTCATCACATTCATCATGTTCTTGGGTACGAATGAATATCTTGGAATAAGAATAAGAGAGATTTGAATAAAAGAAAATAGAACTTCATTAATCTTTGAGGTACAGCAGAGCTCCACACCCTTAATCTATGGTGTGCAGAAACTCCACCGTTGAAAATACATAAGCAAAGGGTTCAGGCATGGCCGAATGGCCAGCCCCCTAAACCATGATCAATGATCTCCTAAGATGAAGAATAAAACAAAACTGAGACCAAAGATGTCTAATACAATAGATAAATGTCCTATATATACTAGACTAGCTACTAGGGTTTACATGAGTAAGTAATTGATGCATAAATCCACTTCCGGGGCCCACTTGGTGTGTGCTTGGGCTGAGCTTGATTAATCCACGAGCTAAGGCATTTCTTGGCGTCAAACTTCAGGTTGTGACGTGTTTTGGGCGTTTAACTCCGAATCATGACGTTTTTCTGGCGTTTTACTCCAGACAGCAGCATGAACTTGGCGTTTAACGCCAAGTTACGTCGTCATTCTTCGAATAAAGCATGGACTATTATATATTGCTGGAAAGCCCTGGATGTCTACTTTCCAACGCCGTTGAGAGCGCGCCATTTGGAGTTCTGTAGCTCCAGAAAATCCATTTCGAGTGCAGGGAGGTCAGAATCCAACAGCATCAGCAGTCCTTTTGTCAGCCTTTTTCAGAGTTTTGCTCAAATCCCTCAATTTCAGTCAGAATTTACCTGAAATCACAGAAAAACACACAAACTCATAGTAAAGTCCAGAAATGTGAATTTAACATAAAAACTACTGAAAACATCCCTAAAAGTAGCTTAAACTTACTAAAAACTATGTAAAAACTATGCCAAAAAGCGTATAAATTATCCGCTCATCAATGGGGGATTGACTTCATAGGTTCATTCCCCACCTCATACACAAATAAGTGCATTCTAGTGGCAGTGGACTATGTCTCTATGTGAGTAGAGGTTGTTGCAACCCCAACAAATGACAATAAGGTGGTGATGAACTTCTTTAGGAGAAACATATTCAGCCGGTTTTGAGTACCTAGAGCCCTCATTAGTGATGGAGGGACACACTTCTGCAACAGACCATTAGAGACCTTACTTTTGAGATATGGAGTGAAGGATAAGGTTGCAACACCTTATCACCCTCAAACAAGTGGGCAGATTGAGATATCAAACAGAGAATTAAAAAGGATCCTAGAGAAAACTGTGGGAGCATCAAGAGAGGACTGGTCGAAGAGGCTGGATGACGCTCTTTGGGCATATATGACAGCCTTCAAAACACCAATAGGTATGACCCCATATTAGTTGGTGTGTGGGAAGGCATGTCATCTACTTCTTGAGCTTGAACATAAAGCCTTTTGGGCACTTAAGCTACTAAACTTTGATGGTACTGCTGTTAGGGAGAAAAGGATATTGCAATTGCAAGAATTAGAGGAGCTTAGATCTCAAGCATATGAAAATGCCAAAATCTACAAAGAAAAATCTAAGAGATGGCATGATCAAAAGATAGCAAGGAGAGAGTTTGAGGAAGGTCAAAAAGTGCTATTGTTCAACTCAAGACTCAAATTCTTTATAGGGAAACTTAAGTCTCGATGGTCAGGGCCTTTCACTGTCCTTAAGGTATCCCTATATGGTCATGTAGAGCTCATGGAGGACAAAACTCAGAGAACTTTCATTGTCAATGGCCATAGGCTCAAACACTACTTGGGAGGCTCTATGGAGGAGCAGAGAGTGAGCTACAAGCTCAACTAAAGATGGAGGAGTGTCAAGCTAGTGACAATAAAGAAGCGCTAGTTGAGAGGCACCCCAACAGTTTATATCCTTTTGATTTAGTGCTTTCTTAAAAGTAGTTAAGATTTGGTAGTTTAGGTAGTTAAGTTTCGGTTAAAACTTTTTGTTTCATTACCTTCTGAAAGTAAATTGTAGGAAGTAGAAAGTTAATTTCAAATTTGGTAGTTTGAACATCCTGTTTTCTTTTATTATGGAAATGCAAGTTGATGAATACATTTACTGATGATGAGTGATTTGGCTGAGAACTAGCTAAGGAGCTAAGTTTGGTGTGGCCACTTACCACTTAATCTAGGCTTACAACCATTTGGATAAAACAATTTTGAAGTGTAAACCCAGAGATTAAGTTTGGTGTGGCCACCACCATACAAAGATCACCTAGTATGCCGAACACTACTCAATTTGAAAGCATTTAATACATTGGTGGGAACATGAACGTGGTTTAATTATGTTCAGAGGAGGTTAGAAGCAAAAGAATATGAAAGGATTGGAATCATTCTACCTTATGAAGACATTAAAAACCCAATGATGAACCCAATTTATTAAGATGCAATAGGATAAAGTTTGGTGCCCCAAGGGACACCTATTAGTTGCAATTCCATTCACTCGTATTAAAAACAAATATGGAGGATTCTTTTGATGGGATTTCGGTTTCATTTTCAGGAGAGAGAAAGGGTACCCACATGATTGATAGCTTATAAAGCAAGGGAGTCAAAGTGTACTTGCACTTTGGAACTCAAAACATTCAGGAAGCAAAGTGGGATAAGGATTGGCACCTCTTCCCACGCTAGGCACCACTCCCCAAGTGGGAAAACATTGAATTACCCTACTTCCCACAATTTGAACCACACTTTCCACCCCCTATAAAAGCCCCTCACTTTCCCACCTCTCCTAACACTTCAAACCCCAACTTCACAAACGAAAAAGAACCCCAAAAATTCCTTCTTTCTTTTCATCTCTTTCCCCTGCCTTTCTTTTCCTACTTCTTTCTTTTTTTTCCCTTTCTTGATTGGGACAATCAAGTTTTAAGTTTGGTGTTGGAGCAAAACCTTGTTTTGCTTGCATTCCCTTGCAACATCCCTCAAAATTTTTCAAAACCTTCAAACACCATCTCTCAACCTAATGGCACCACCAAAATCATCAGCATCAAAGAAAAGAAAAACCAAGGAACCAACTTCGGGGTCCTCAAGCTCAACCTTCAATGTGTACAAGTTCCTCTCCTCATTCAGCCAAAACCAATTCTCTGGTTGGGTGAGTGAGAGGGGAATCATCCCAGATATTGGGTTCCAACAAGGAATAAACAAGCACATTTAGATCAACAGGGAGATGAATAGTAGAGGCTTGATAAACCACTATTTAATAGTTTATCTTGTGTTAAATTGAGTGGTTTCATCAAGTCTTTACCCACTTATTCATATGAACTGCATGATTTTACAATCCCTTCTTAAGTTTGTTCTATGGTTGAAACCTTGCTTCCTAAAGATCTTTAATTTGTTTATTTCAATTCTCCTTTATACCATTCGATGCTGATGAGTCTGAGATTCACTCCCTTCCCAAAAATATTGATGAATCCGCTCTTGGCAAGCGCACCAAAATTATCGTCAAGTATTAACCCACAGTGAAGTGGGATCGTATCCACAGAGATTAGTAGATTTGAACAATTTTAATTAATTGGTGAATTAGTCAAGCTTAATAGAGTAAGTTATAAGTGTAGAATTATAAATGGCAGAAACATAAATGGCAAAAGAATAAAGGAAAGCAATAAAGTGCAGAAATGGAAATAGCAGGAATGTAAAAGGGAATGGGAATTTACAGAATGTAAATAAAAGCTATAAAAGAATGGGAGAGATAAGAATGGGGGAATTTATTGAGATAAGGAGATATTGTCTCTTTGGATTAAATCCAGCTCATATCCTCTTCAATCATGCAACTCATTGACATCTTGGTAATCATGATTCATTGTGTCCCAATCCCTTGGTGACTCAATCTCTCAAATCTTGATCAATAGCCAATTCCTTGGTCTAATTGCTCATGAAGAGAGATGATGAGCAGATAATTTATACGCTTTTTGGCTTTGTTTTTAGGTAGATTTTAGTAGGATCTAGCTACTTTTTAGTAAATAATTATTAATTTTTAAGAAAAATTCACATTTCTGGACTTTACTATGAGTTTGTGTGTTTTTCTGTGATTTCAGGTATTTTCTGGCTGAAATTGAGGGACCTGAGCAAAAATCTGATTTAGAGGCTGAAAAATGACTGTAGATGTTGTTGGATTCTGACCTCCCTACACTCGAAAGGGATTTTCTGGAGCTACAGAAGCCCAATTGGCGGGCTCTCAATTGCGTTGTAAAGTAGACATCTTGGGCTTTCCAGCAATATATTATAGTTTATACTTTTCCCGAGTTGTGATTATGCAAACTGGCGTTTAACGCCAACTTTCTACCCTATTCTGGCGTTAAACGCCAAAAACAGGATACAAGTTGGAGTTAAATGCCCAAACTGGCACAAAAGCTGGAGTTAAATGCCAAGAATAGCTTGTACATGTGAGAGCTTCATTGCTCAGCCCAAACACACACCAAGTGGGCCTCGGAAGTGGATTTCTGCATTGTCTATCTTAGCTTACTCATTTTCTAAAAACCTAGGTTACTAGTTGAGTATAAAAACTACTTTTAGAGATTCATTCAGTACCTCATGACATTTTACATCTGAATTTGTATCTTCTATGGCATGAGTCTCTAAACCCCATGGTTGGGGGTGAGGAGCTCTGCTGTGTCTCGATGGATTAATACAATTACTTCTGTTTTCTATTCAATCACGCTTGATTCTATTCTAAGATATTCACTCGCACTTAAACATGATGAATGTGATGATCCTGACATTCATCACCATTCTCAACCTATGAACGTGTGCCTGACAACCACTTCCGTTCTACCTTAGATTGAGTGTTTATCTCGTAGGTTCCTGGTTCATGGGTTTGACTGCTTCTCCTGACAACAAAGCGTTCAATCCGTGAGACCAGAGTCTTCGTGGTATAAGCTATAATCAATTGGTAGTATTCTTGAGATTCGGAAAGTCTAAACCTTGTCTGTGGTATTCCAAGTAGGATCTGGGATGGGATGACTATGAAGAGCTTCAAACTCACGAACGTTGGCGTAGTGACAGACGCAAAAGGATCACTGGATCCCATTCCAGCATAACTAAGAACCAACAGATGATTAGTCATGTACATGGACCTTTTTCACTGAAAGGACGGATGGTAGCCATTGACAACGGTGATCCACCAACATACAGCTTGCCATGGAAGGAGCCTTGCGTGCGTGAAGAAGAAGACAGTAGGAAAGCAAAGATTCAGTAGACAGAGCATCTCCAAAACTCCAACCCACTCTCCCTTACTGCATAACAAGTATTTATTTCATGTTCTTTTATTTTTCGTAATTAAAACTAAGAACCATTATTGATATCCTGACTAAGAATAATAAGATAACCATAGCTTGTTTTAAGCCGACAATCTCTGTGGGATCGACCCTTACTCACGTAAGGTATTACTTGGACGACCCAGTGCATTTGCTGGTTAGTTGTACGAGTTGTGAAAAGTGTGATTTACAATTTCGTGCACCATGTTTTTGGCGCCGTTACCGGAGATTGTTCGAGTTTGGACAACTGACGGTTTATTTTGTTACTTAGATTAGGAAAAAAATTTGTCTTTTTGGTTTAGAGTCTTTTACTTTCTTTTCAAAAAATTTTTTTTTAATATTATTTTTCTTTATTAATTGTTAGTTTTTGATTGAGTCTAGTTGCATGTTTTAAGTTTGGTGTCCTTTGTGTTTTTGTCATCTAAAAAAATATATAATAATTAAAACCTTTTTTTTAATAGTTTTTCTCTGTTTAATCCTTGATTTTGTTGAATGTGTCTATGTTCTTGTGAATAGTTGCTCCTTTGAGTCTTCCTTTCTAAAATCTTTTTGAAAATAATTTTTCTTTCTTTAAATCTTGCTTCAATTTTTAAGTTTAGTGTTTTCTTGTTATTTTCCATGTGATTTTCGAAAATTTTATTTTGGTTTTCTAAAAATTTTAAGTTTGGTTTTCCTTTTTATGTTCCTCGTGTTCTTGAGTCTTGCATGTGTTTTGATCTTAAAATTTTTAAGTTTGGTGTCCCTTAGTGTTTCCTTTCAAAAAAATTTCGAAAAATAAGGGAGCTAGATCTAAAAGTTTTAAGTCGTGTGTCTTTTGTGTGTTTTTCTCTTTCCTCATTAAGTTCAAAGATACATCTTTTCCTTTATTTACTCATTAATTTTCGAATCGTTGGGTTGACTTGGTCAAAATTTTTCAAATCATATCTTTTTCAAAAACTTCCTAACCACTTTCTCTCTCCTCACTTTTTCAAAAATCCTCATAAACATTTTCAAATCTTTTTTTATTTTAGTCTTTTTAATTTTATTATTTCAAAAAATATATAAATAAATAAATAAATATAAAATAAAATTTTTATCCACATCATCTCCCTTACTCCATAATGGACCTAAGTGGAAATGAACAGTGCAGAAAGACTCTGGGGTCATATGCTAACCCCACTAATGCTTCATATAGGAGTAGTATCTATATACCCCCCATTAGAGCTAACACTTTTGAGCTAAATCCTCAGCTCATTATCATGGTGCAGTAAAACAGCCAGTATTCCGGTCTTCCACAGGAAGAGCCTACTGAGTTTCTGGTACAATTCTTACAAATTGCTAACACAGTACATGATAAGAAAGTGGATCAGGATGTCTATAGATTATTGCTGTTCCCATTTGCTGTAAAAGACCAAGCTAAGAGGTGGTTAAATAACCAACCCAAAGCCAGCATAAGAATATGGAAACAGTTATTAGACAAAATCCTGAATCAATATTTCCCTCCAAAAAGGATGACACAACTAAGGCTGGATATCCAAGGCTTTAACAAAGAAGATCATGAATCTCTTTATGATGCTTGGGAGAGGTACAGAGAGATGCTAAAGAAATGTCCCTCTGAAATATTTTCAGAGTGGGTGCAGTTAGACATCTTCTACTATGGGCTTACAGAAAAAGCTCAGATATCTCTAGACCACTCAGTTGGTGGATCTATACACATGATAAAGATGATTGAAGAGCCTCAAGAGCTTATAGATACGGTTGCTAGAAATCAGCATCTGTACTTAAATAGTGAGTCTTCCAAGAAAGAAGAAGCTAAGGCAGTATCAACTGACTTTAGTCTTCAGGAACAAGTTACTGAATTCAATCAGCAACTATCTTCTATAACAAAATAGTTAGCAGAATTTAAGGAGATTCTTACAAGAAACCAAAATGCTAATAAGTATATGGAATCACAATTGAATCAGACAAAATAGCAGTTATCAAAACAGATAACAGAAGAATGCCAAGCAGTTCAATTAAGAAGTGGAAAAACATTAAATACCTCAACTCAAGGTAGCAGAAAGCCAAGAAGAGAACAAATGACAGAGCATGAGCAAACTGCCACCCAAAGTCCCTTTAAGGACATTAAGAGCCCAGAGAGGAATAATTCTGGCGTTCAAATGCCAGAAAAGGGTGAAAAACTGGCGTTGAACGCCCAGTGGATGCCCAGTTCTGGCGTTCAAACCCCAAAAAAGGCTAAAAAGTTGGTGTTAAACGCCCAACCCATGTCCAGTACTGGCGTTCAAACGCCAGAAAAAGGTAGGAATCTGGCATTAAATGCCCATTCCTCCCCCTATCATGGCATTCAAACGCCAATGAGGGATCAGACACCTACAAGTGCTGATAATAACTCCCTCAAGAAGGCTTCTCAACCTGCCTCTGTAGGAAATAAACCTGCAGCAACTAAGGTTGAAGAATACAATGCTAAAATGCCTTATCCTCAGAAACTCCGGCAAGCGGAACAAGATAAACAATTTGCCCACTTTGTAGACTATCTCAGGACTCTTGAAATCAAGATTCTATTTGCAGAGGTACTTGAGCAAATACCTTCTTATGCTAAGTTCATGAAAGAGATCTTAAGTCATAAGAAGGATTAGAGAGAAACTGAAAAAGTCCTTCTCACTGAAGAATGCAGTACAGTCATCTTAAAGAACTTACCAGAGAAGCTTAATGATCCTGGGAGCTTTATGATACCATGCACATTGGAGGGTACTTGCACCAAGACAGCTCTCTGTGATCTTGGGGCAAGTATCAACCTAATCCCTGCATCCACTATCAGAGGTCAAACTAACCCAGATTTGTCTTCAACTTGCTGATGGCTCCATTAAATATCCATCAGGCATAATTGAGGACATGATTGTCACAGTTGGGCCATTTGCCTTTCCCACTGACTTTGTAGTGCTGGAGATGGAGGAGCACAAGAGTGCAACCCTCATTCTAGGAAGACCTTTCCTAGCAACTGGACGAACCCTCATTGATGTCCAAAAAGGGGAAGTGACCCTGAGAGTCAATGAGGATGAGTTTAGGCTGAATGCTGTTGAAGCAATGAAGCATCCAGACACATCAAAGGACTGCATGAGTGTTGATATTATTGACTCCCTGGTATAGGAGATCAGTATGGCTGAGAGTCTTGAATCAGAGCTAGAGGACATCTTTATTGATGTTTAGCCTGATCTAGAGGAACCAGAGGAAATAAAAGAACCTCTGAAAACTCCTCAGGAAGAGGAGAAACCTCCTAAACCCGAGCTCAAACCACTACCACCATCCCTGAAATATGCATTTCTGGGAGAAGGTGACACTTTTCCTGTAATCATAAGCTCTGCTTTAGAGCCACAGGAGGAGAAGGCACTAATTCAGGTGCTAAGGACACACAAGACAGCTCTTGGGTGGTCCATTAGTGATCTTAAGGGCATTAGCCCAGCCAGATGCATGCACAAGATCCTATTGGAGGATAATGCCAAGCCAGTGGTTCAACCACAAAGGCGGCTGAATCCAGCCATGAAGGATGTGGTGCAGAAAGAGGTCACTAAATTACTTGAGGCTGGAATTATTTATCCTATTTCTGATAGCCCCTGGGTGAGCCCTGTCCAAGTTGTACCTAAAAAGGGAGGCATGATAGTGGTTCATAATAAAAAGAATGAACTGGTTCCTACGAGAACAATTACAGCGTGGCGTATGTGTACTGACTACAGAAGGCTCAATACAGCCACCAGAAAGGATTATTTTCCTTTACCATTCATAGACCAAATGCTAGAAAGACTAGCAGGTCATGACTATTACTGCATTTTGGATGGCTATTCAGGTTACAACCAAATTGCAGTAGATCCCCTGAATCAAGAAAAGACAGCATTCACATATCCATCTAGAGTATTTGACTACAGAAGGATGCCATTTGGTCTGTGCAATGCACCTGCAACCTTTCAGATATGCATGCTTTCTATTTTCTCTGATATGGTGGAAAAATTTATGGAAGTCTTCATGGATGACTTCTCAGTATTTGAAGACTCCTTCAGCTCCTGTCTTGATCATCTAGCACGTGTTCTGAAAAGGTGCTAAGAGACTAACCTGGTTTTAAACTGGGAAAAATGTAACTTTATGGTGATTGAAGGAATTGTCCTTGGGCACAAAATTTCGAAGAAGAAAATAGAGGTGGATCAAGCTAAGGTAGAGGTAATTGAAAAATTACCACCACCTGCCAATGTTAAGGCAATCAGAAGTTTTCTGGGGCATGCAGGATTCTATAGGAGGTTTATGAAGGATTTTTCAAAAATTGCAAAACCTCTGAGCAATCTGCTAGCTGCTTGATGAGCGGATAATTTATACGCTTTTTGGCATTGTTTTTATATAGCTTTTAGTATGATTTAGTTAGTTTTTAGTATATTTTTATTAGTTTTTAAGAAAAATTCACATTTTTGGACTTTACTATGACTTTGTGTGTTTTTCTGTTAGTTCAGGTATTTTCTGGCTGAAATTGAGGGACCTGAGCAAAAATCTGATTCAGAGGCTGACAAAGGACTGCAGATGCTGTTGGATTCTTACCTCCCTGCACTCAAAGTGGATTTTCTAGAGCTATTGAACTCCAAATGGCGCGATCTCAATTGCGTTGCAAAGTAGACATCCAGGGCTTTTCAACAATATATAATAGTCCATACTTTGCGCAAGTTTTGAGGACGTAAAATGGCATCAAAATGCCAGCTCTTTGCCCTTTTCTGGCATCAAAACTCCAGAACTAGCATAAAACTTGGAGTTAAACGCCCATACTGGCATAAAAGCTGGCGTTTAACTCCAAGAGAAGTCTCTACACGTGTGAAGCTCAATGCTCAACCCAAGCACACACCAAGTGGGCCTGGAAGTGAATTTCTACATCATTTACCTATTTTTGTAAACCCTAGTAGCTAATTTCATTATAAATAGGACCTTTTACTATTGTATTTTCATCTTGGAACCTTGGTATCTATCTTTGATGAGTTTATGCGATCTTAGACATTGGGGAGGCTGGCCATTCGGCCATGCCTAGACCGTGTTCTTATGTATTTTCAATGGTGGAGTTTCTACACACCATAGATTAAGGGTGTGGAGCTCTGCTGTTCCTCGAGTATTAATGTAATTACTACTATTTTCTATTCAATTCAGCTTATTCTTATTCTAAGATATTCGCCTGCACTTCAACCTGATAAATGTGATGATCCGTGACACTCATCATCATTCTCATCTATAAACACGTGCCTGAGATCCGGAAAGTCTAAACCTTGTCTGTGGTATTCCGAGTAGGATCTGGGAAGGGATGAATGTGACGAGCTTCAAATTTGCAAGTCTTGGGCATAGTGACAGACGCAAAAGAATCACTGGATTCTATTCCAAGATGATCGAGAACCGACAGATGATTAGCCGTGCGGTGATAGCGCATTTGGACCATTTTCACTGAGAGGACGGGAGGTAGCCATTGACGCCGGTGAAATCTAACATACAGCTTGCCATGGAAAGGAGTTTGAAGGATTGGACGAAGGCAGTAGGAAAGCAAAGATTCAACAGGAACACAGCATCTCTATGCTTATATCTGGAATTCTCACCAAAGAATTACATAAGTATCTCTATCTTTACTTTATGTTTTATTTATCTTTTTAATTATTAAAACTCCATAACCCATTTGAATCTGCCTGACTGAGATTTACAAGGTGACCATAGCTTGCTTCAAGCCAGTGCACTTACTGGTTAGTTGTGCGAAGTTGTGAAAAAGAGTGAGATTACAATTGTGCGTACAAGTTGTTGGCACCATTGTATATCACAATTTCGTGCACCAAGTTTTTGGCGCCGTTGCCGGGGATTGTTCGAGTTTGGACAACTGATGGTTCATCTTGTTGCTTAGATTAGTTAATTTTTATTTTCTTTTTAAAAAGTTTTCAAAAAAAATTTCTTTCAAAATTTTTCTTCTTTTTCGTTTTTCTAAAAATAATTTTCGAAAAACCCAAAAAAAATTCATAAAATCATAAAAACTCAAAAATATTTCATGGTTCTTGTTTGAATCTAGTGCCAAATTTTTAGTTTGGTGTGAATTTCATGATTTTAATTGTCTTGCAATTTTCGAAACACATGCATCGTGTTCTCGATGATCTTCAAGTCGTTCTTGATGAATTGCCTTGTTTGATCTTCATGATTTATTGATTTGCACTACATGATGCTCTACATATGCATCCTTGCATTCATATGAACCAAACATGAGAAAGTTCTAAGTTTGATGTCCTCCATGTTTTCTTTCATTAAGAAAACTGAGTTCTTGATGTTCATCTTGATCTTCAAGATTGTTCTTGGTGTTCATCTTGACGTTCATAATGTTCTTGCATATATCTTGTTTTTTGATCCAAGAATTATATCTTTCGACTCATTTTGTTGTTTTTCAAAATTGAAAACATATCTTCTTGAATAAAGAATTTAGCAAAATGAAGATCCAAGAACATCAAGCAGAGGAATTACAGAGAAAAAGTTGGGCGTTCAAAACGCCCAGTGAAGAAGGAAAACTGGCGTTTAAACGCCAGCCAGGGTACCTGGCTGGGCGTTTAAACGCCCAAACCATGCAACAATTGGGTGTTAAACGCCCAAAACATGCAGCTCCTGGGTGTTTAACGCCAGGATGACACAAGGAGAGGAATTTTGTTTTCAAATCAAATCTTTTTCAAATCTTCATATTTTTTTTCAAAATCAAATCTTTTTCAAATAAAATATTTTCAATCATATCTTTTTCAAAATCATATCTTTTCAAACATATCTTTTTCAAAACTCAAATCTTTTCCTCATATTTTCAAAAATCTGGATTCAAACATTTCAAGTTTGTTACTTTCTGGTTAAGAGAGATTCAATATTTGAAATTTAGAATCATATCTTTTAGTTTCTTGTTAATCAAGTCATTAATTTTAAAAATCAAATATTTTTTAATTTGTTTTACAAAAATATCTTCTTCAAACCATATCTTCTTTTTTAAAAAAAAAATCATTGGTTTCAAAATCTTGCTCTAACTTTTTATCTTTTTCAAATTTATTTCTTATCTTTTTCAAAACCACCTTTTCACTCTTAATTGTCGAAAAACATTAACTTTTTCAAATCCCTTTTAATTAACTAATTATTTTAAATTTTAATTTTCGAAAATTTCTTCCTCTCTCCATCTTTTTCTATTTAAATGCTAAGATTCCTCCTCCATTGTCAATTCGAACTCCATCTCTCTTTGAATGTTCGAATTCTTCCTTAACTACATCATCCTTCTATTCCTGTTTTCCTCTGACACCTCAAGGAATCTCTATACTGTAACATAGAGGATTCCATCTTTTTTTTTGTTTTCTTCTCTTTCATATGAGCAGGAACAAAGATAAAGGCATACTTGTTGAAGCTGATCCTGAACCTGAAAAGACTCTAAAGAGGAAGCTAAGAGCAGCTAAAGCACAAAACTCTGAACAGGACTGGTGGACGAAATTGTGATCACTTGTTATTTGTTTATAAAGGATGTATACTCTTATGGCACTGTTTATTTTCTTCACAACTCCGTTCAACTAACCAGCAAGTGTACTGGGTCGTCCAAGTAATAACCTTACGTGAGTAAGGGTCGAATCCACAGAGATTGTTGGTATGAAGCAAGCTATGGTCACCTTGCAAATCTCAGTTAGGCGGATTAAATATTGATTTAGGGATTTCGAAAATAGAAAGAGATAAATAATAAAAAGGATAGAAATTCAGAGAGACCATGTCAATGAGTTCTTGAGCCTCTTCAGGCGTTTTCTTCAGGTGAATGGATCCACCTGCAGAATGATCCAATGACATTTTCGAAAATTCAGAGAGACCATAATAGAATATATCTAATATGGTCCATTCTGAAAACATGTCAGATGGACATCTCTTGGTCAGCTGCTTGTATCTTTCCCAAGCTTCATAGAGGGATTCACCATCTTTTTGTTTGAAGGTTTGAACATCCACTCTCAGCTTGCTCAGCTTTTGAGGAGGAAAGAACTTATCTAAGAATGCAGTGACAAGCTTATCCCATGAGTCCAGGCTATCCTTGGGTTGTGAATCCAACCATACTCTAGCTCTGTCTCTTATAGCAAAAGGGAAAAGCAAGAGTCTGTAGACTTCAGGATTAACTCCATTTGTCTTTACAGTGTCACAGATCTGCAAGAACTCAGTTAAAAACTGGTAAGGATCTTCAGATGGAAGTCCATAAAACTTGCAGTTTTGTTGCATTAAAGCAACTAGTTGAGGCTTAAGCTCAAAGTTATTAGCTCCAATGGCAGGAATGGAGATGCTTCTTCCATCAAACTTGGACGTTGGTTTTGTGAAGTCACCAAGCATTCTCCTATTATTATTATTATTTTCGGCCATCTCTTCCTCTTGTTCGAAATTTTCTAAAAGGTTGCTTCTGGATTGTTGTAATTTGGCTTCTTTTAATTTTCTCTTCAGAGTCCTTTCAGGTTCTGGATCAATTTCAACAAGAGTGCCTTTATCCCTGTTCCTGCTCATATGAAAGAGAAGAAAACAAGAAAAGAAAAAGGAATCCTCTATGTCACAGTATAGAGATTCCTTTATGTTAGTAGAAGAAGAAAGGGGTAGAAGAAGAGGGGGAGACAAAGAATGTAATGTAATGGAAGAAACACAACTGTGAGGATGGCAGAGATGTGAGATGAGATGTTAGGATATGAATGAAGAGAGGTGAAGAGAAGTGTTAGTAATTAATTAATTAAATAGAAGAAGAGAAGAAAGGTAGAATTCGAAAATAAATTTGAAAAAGAAGTTAGTAGTTTTTTGAAAATCAAATATAAAATGTAATTAAAATTAAAATTTTAAAACAAAAAGAATTTTTTTTGAAAAAGAGAGGGAGAATTTTCGAAAATTAGAGAGGGAAAAGTAGTTAGGTGGTTTTGAAAAAGATAAGAAACAAACAAAAAGTTAGTTAGTTAATTGAAAAAGATTTGAAATCAAAATTTAAAAAGATAAGAAGATAAGAAGTTAGATAAGATATTTTGAAATCAAATTTTGAAAAAGATAAATTTTTTGAAAAAGATAAAATAAAAGATAAAAAGATTTAATTCAAAAAATTTTGAAATTATTTACTTCACTAACAAGAAACTACAAGATAAGATTCTAGAATTTAAAGATTGAACCTTTCTTAACAAGAAAGTAACAAACTTCAAATTTTTGAACCGATCACATTAATTATTAGTGAATTTTCGAAAATTACATATAAAGATAAGAAAAATATTTTGAAAATAAATTGAAAAAGATTTTTTTTTAAAATTTTCGAAAATAATAAAAAAAATTGAAAAAGATATGATTTTGAAAAAGATTTTGAAAAGATAAGATTTTTAAAATTGAAATTTTGACTTGACTTGTAAGAAATAACTAATTTTGAAAATTTTTGACCAAGTCAATCCCAAAATTTCGAAATTTTGGAGGGAAACAAGGAAAAGATATTTTTTTGATTTTTGAATTTTTAATTATGAGAGAGAAAAACAACAAAAATACTCAATGCATGAAATTTTTAGATCAAAACAATGAATGCATGCAAGAATGCTATGAATGTCAAGATGAACACCAAGAACACTTTGAAGATCATGATGAACATCAAGAACATAAATTTGAAAAATTTTTGATGCAAAGAAAATATGCAAGACACCAAACTTAGAAATTTTTAATGCATGGAAAGTATGAATGCAAAAATGCACATGAAAAACAACAAACAACACAAAACAAAAAATCATCAAGATCAAACAAGAAGACTTGTCAAGAACAACTTGAAGATCATGAAGAACACTATGAATGCATGGGATTTTCGAAAAATGCAAGAAAAATTTTTAAAAGCATGCAATTGACATCAAACTTAAAAAATTGACTCAAGACTCAAACAAGAAACACAAAATATTTTTGATTTTTATGATTTTCTAATTTTTTTGTATTTTTATTAATTATTTTCGAAAATAAAAGCTGGAAAAACGAAAAAAATAAAAGAAAAATTTTGAAAAAGATTTTTGAAAAGAAAATTACCTAATCTGAGCAACAAGATGAACCGTCAGTTGTCCATACTCGAACAATCCCCGGCAACGGCGCCAAAAACTTGGTGGACAAAATTGTGATCACTTGTTATTTATTTATAAAGGATGTATACTCTTATGGCACTGTTTATTTTCTTCACAACTCCGTTCAACTAACCAGCAAGTGTACTGGGTCGTCCAAGTAATAACCTTACGTGAGTAAGGGTCGAATCCACAGAGATTGTTGGTATGAAGTAAGCTATGGTCACCTTGCAAATCTCAGTTAGGCGGATTAAATATTGATTTAGGGATTTCGAAAATAGAAAGAGATAAATAATAAAAAGGATAGAAATACTTACGTAGATTCATTGGTAGGAATTTCAGATAAGCGGAATGGAGATGCTGTAGAGCTCACGGACGCCTGCTCTCCTATTCCTTCTACTCAATCCTTCTTACTCCTTTCCATGGCAAGCTTTGTATAGGGGTTCATCATCAACTGTGGCTACTTTCATCCTCACGGGGAAATATCCTATGCGGCTGTCACTCGCACAGCTAACCAGTCTGGAGGCATCACCCATGGTTGATGGCTACATCCCATCCTCGCAGTGAAAGCTAATGCTCACGCACTCTGTCACAGTACGGCCAATCACCGGTTGGTTCCCTCCCCTACTGGAATAGAATCCATTGATTCTTTTGCGTTGTCACTACGCCCAGCAGGTTACAGGTTTGAAGCACGTCACAGTCATTCATTACCGGAATCCTACTCGGACACCACAGACAAGGTAGACTTTCCGGATTCCCAGGATCCTACTCGGAACACCACAGACAAGGTTGGACTTTCTGGATCCTCATAAATGCCGCCATCTATCTAGCTTATACCACGAGGATTCTGTTGGGGAATCTAAGAGATACACATTCAAGCTTGTGTTGCATGTAGAACGGAAGTGGTTGTCAATCACGCGCGTTCATCAGTGAGAATGATAATGGGGGTTATTTACTCATCACCTTCATCATGTTCTTGGGTGCGAATGAATATCTTGGAATAAGAATAAAAGAGGAATTGAATAAAAGAAAGTAGAACTTCATTAATCTTTGAGGTACAGCAGAGCTCCACACCCTTAATCTTTGGTGTGCAGAAACTCCACCGTTGAAAATACATAAGCAAAGGGTTCAGGCATGGCCGAATGGCCAACCCCCAAAACGTGATCAATGATCCCCTAAGATGAAGAATAAAGCAAAACTGAGATCAAAGATGTCTAATACAATAGATAAGTGTCCTATATATACTAGACTAGCTACTAGGGTTTACATGAGTAAGTAATTGATGCATAAATTCACTTCCGGGGCCCACTTGGTGTATGCTTGGGCTGAGCTTGATCAATCCACGAGCTAAGGCAATTCTTGGCGTTGAACTTTGAGTTATGACGTGTTTTGGGCGTTCAACTCCGGATCATGACGTTTTTCTGGCGTTTTACTCCAGACAGCAGCATGAACTTGGCGTTTAACGCCAAGTTACGTCGTCATTCTTCGAATAAAGCATGGACTATTATATATTGCTGGAAAGCCCTGGATGTCTACTTTCCAACGCCGTTGAGAGCGCGCCAATTGGAGTTCTGTAGCTCCAGAAAATCCATTTCGAGTGCAGGGAGGTCAGAATCCAACAGCATCAGCAGTCCTTTTGTCAGCCTTTTTCAGAGTTTTGCTCAAATCCCTCAATTTCAGTCAGAATTTACCTGAAATCACAGAAAAACACACAAACTCATAGTAAAGTCCAGAAATGTGAATTTAACATAAAAACTAATGAAAACATCCCTAAAAGTAGCTTGAACTTACTAAAAACTACCTAAAAATAATGCCAAAAAGCGTATAAATTATCCGCTCATCAAGGACCTCACTGAAATTTCCGAAAAGGAAGTAGAAAAAGAAACAATTATGGCCGAACCAAACAATAATGCAAGGAAGATGCTTGGTGATTTTACTACACCAACTTCCAAGTTTTATGGAAGAAGCGTCTCAATCCCTGCCAAAGGAGCAAACAATTTTGAGCTAAAGCCTCAATTAGTTTCTCTACTGTAATAGAACTGCAAGTTTTATGGACTTCCATCAGAAGACCTTTATCAGTTCTTAACTGAGTTCTTGCAAATCTGTGATATTAGTAAGACCAATGGAGTTGATCCTAAAGTCTACAAGCTCATACTTTTCCCTTTTGCTATAAGAGACAGAGCTAGAACATGGTTGGACTCACAACCTAGAGATAGCCTGGACTCTTGGGATAAGCTGGTCACGGCTTTCTTAACCAAGTTCTTTCCTCATCAAAAGCTAAGTAAGCTTAGAGTGGATGTTCAGACCTTCAGACAAAAAGATGTTGAGTCCCTCTATGAAGCTTGGGAAAGATACAAGCAACTAACCAAAAAGTGTCCTTCTGACATGCTTTCAGAATGGACCACATTAGATATATTCTATGATGGTCTGTCTGAATTTTCCAAGATGTCACTGGACCACTCTGCAGGTGGATCCATTCACCTAAAAAAAATGCCTGCAGAAGCTCAGGAACATATTGAAATGGTTTCAAATAACAAGTTTATGTATACCTCTGAGAGGAATCCTGTGAGTAATGGGACGCCTCAAAAGATAGGAGTTCTTGAAATTGATGCTCTGAACGCCATATTGGCTCAGAACAAAATATTGACCCAACAAGTCAATATGATCTCTCAGAGTCTGAATGGATTGCAAAATGCATCCAATAGTGCTAAAGAAGCATATTCTAAAGAATAAGCTTATGATCCTGAGAACCCTGCAATGGCAGAGGTAAATTACATGGGTGAAGCCTTTGACAACACCTATAATCCTTCATGGAAAAATCATCCAAATTTTTCATGGAAGGATCAACAGAAGCAAGGCTTCAATAATAACAATGGTGGAAGAAATAGGTTTAGCAATAACAAACCTTTCCCATCATCATCTCAACAACAGACAGAGCATTCTGAGCAGAATCCTTCTAGCTTAGCAAACATAGTATCTGATCTATCTAAGGCCACTCTTAGCTTCATGACTGAAACAAGATCCTCCATTAGAAATTTAGAGGCACAAGTGGGCCAGCTGAGTAAAAGGGTTACTGAAACTCCTCCTAGCACTCTCCCAAGCAATACAAAAGAGAATCCCAAAGGAGAATGGAAGGCCATTGATATAATCAACATGGACGAAATGGAAGGCCATTGATATAATCAACATGGACGAAACCTTAGAGAAGGAGAAGGACGTGAATCCCAATGAGGAAGACCTCAAGGAACGTCTAATGGTCAGTACGGAATACCCTAATGAGGAACCAAAGGAATCTGAGGCTCATACAGAGACCATAGAGATTCCCTTGGATCTCCTTTTACCATTCATGAGCTCTGATGACTATTCATCTTCTGAAGAGGATGAAGACATTGTTGAAGGGCAAGTCGCCTAATATTTAGGAGAAATCACGAAGCTGAATGCCAAGCTGTTCGGTAATGAGACTTGGGAGGAAGAGCCTCCCTTGCTCACGAATAAATTGAATACATTGGTTCAGCAAAATTTACCTCAAAAGAAACAGGATCCTGGTAATTTCTTAATACCATGTACCATAGGCACCATGACCTTTGAAAAAGCTCTGTGTGACTTGGGGTCAGGGATAAACATGATGCCACTCTCTGTAATGGAGAAACTGGGAATCTATGAGGTACAGACTACCAAATTCTCACAGGCTATTTTCATTTTCAAATTCATATAGCTCTTGAGGTTCAGGAAAATACTACTTTTACATGTCCATTTGGGACTTACACTTACAAGAGAATGCGATTTGGCTTATGCAATGCACCAGCCACTTTTCGAAGGTGCATGATGAGTCTTTTCTGTTATCTCATTGAGAGCTATATGGAGGTTTTTATGAATAATTTTAGCGTATATGGTGATTCCTTTAAACTTTGCTTGGATAATTTAGACAAAGTATTAAATAGGTGTGTTAGTTCAAACCTTGTATTGAATTTTGAAAAGTGTCATTTTATGGTAAAACAAGGGATTGTTCTAGGACATGTTATCTCTCATACAGGTATTTCTGTAGATCCAGAAAAGGTAGATGTCATTTCTAGTTTGACTTACCCCTCCTCTGTGAAGGAAGTCCATTCGTTCCTTGGCCATGTAGGTTTCTACAGGAGATTCATTAAGGACTTCAGTAAGGTAGCATTACCCTTATCCAGACTACTACAGAAAGATATTGAGTTTGAGTTCAGTGAAAATTGCATGCAAGCATTTGATAAGCTGAAGATCGCCCTGACTCAAGCTCCAATTGTGAGAGGACCAGACTGGAGCCAGAATTTTGAGATTATGTGTGATGCCTCCAACCATACAGTAGGAGCGGCACTGGCTCCGCGCGACGGTAAGGATCCTTTCGTAATAGCTTATGCGTCTAAGACCTTAGACGCTGCTCAGTCTAATTACACTACTACTGAAAAGGAGCTTCTTGCTATTATTTTTTCTCTGGATAAATTTCGAGCATATTTTCTTGGTACTAAGTTAGTAGTGTACTTGGACCATGCAGCTCTAAAATATTTATTAGCTAAAAAAGAGTCCAAACCAAGGTTGATACGTTGGATAATGTTGCTGCAAGAATTTGACTTAGAAATTAAGGATATGAGTGGTAACCAGAATTCAGTGGCAGATCACTTAAGTCGCCTTGAGCACATTAAGGATGACTCCGCTCCTATCAATGATGCTTTTCAATTTGATAGCTTGCATGGAGTATCTGAAGTAGCTCCTTAGTATGCACCAATAGCTAATTATCTAGTTAGCCATACTTTTCCTCCTAATTTTACTAAGCATTAAAGAGACAAGCTGAAAAGCGAGTCCAAATACTATATATGGGATGTTCCATATTTATGGAGGTATGGTGCTGACCAGGTAATTAGAAGGTGTGTACCCCAATCAGAATTCCAGTCCATTTTAGAGGCTTGCCACTTTTTTGAGAGTAGAGGACATTTTGGCCCTCAAAGAACAACTAGAAAAATTTTAGACTGTGGATTCTGGTGGCCTACTCTTTTTAAATCTTGTTCCTCATGCCAAAGGTTTGGTAATATATCCAAGAGGGATGAGTTGCCTCAACAGATTATGCTTTACTGTGAAATTTTTTATATTTGGGGCATTGACTTCATGGGTCCATTTCCAAACTCTAATGGTTACCTTTATATACTATTAGCTATAGATTATTTTTCTAAATTGGTGGAAGCAATTCCTACCCGTACTGATGATGCTAACACTGTTGTTTCCTTTGTTAGAAACCATATTATCTATCGCTTTGGATCACCACGAGCAAGCGTGAGGATCAAGGCACTCACTTTTGTAACAGGAGACTCACAGGATTACTAAAGAAGCATGGGATTGTTCACAAAGTAACAACAGCTTATCATCCCCAAACCAATGGGCAAGCAGAGGTATCAAACAGAGAGATTTATCGCATTCTGGAGAAGATAGTAAAGCCTCATAGGAAGGACTAGAGTGCCAGATTACTAGATGCTCTCTAGGCTTATCGAACAGCATACAAGACACCCATTGGGATGAGCCCCTTCCGCCTAGTGTACGGTAAGGCTTGCCATCTTCCAGTACAAGTGGAACACAAGGCCTTCTGGGCTGTAAAGGAATGCAACATGAATTTTAAGGAAGCTAGTGCTGAAAGGAAGCTGTATGGGTCTTCCTCCTGGAAGACACACCAACAGAAGCAGAATGAGCCTAAAGACCGTCCAACTTAAGGACATAAAAGTAAAGTGCTAGGTGGAAGACAACCCGCCATGGTATGGTCGTTCCGTTTCAGTCTTAGTTTTATTTTTTCATTTTTTACTTAATTTTTCTTAATGACTCTTCTCATACACTCTGCACTTAGTCTGCATCTGCATTCGCATTCTGCATAAAAAAAAGAGGGGGAAAAGAGCGTACGCGTCTTATGTGCTTTCGTAACTAAAAGAAAAGAGGCAGAAAGTCATGCGGGAGCTTGGTTGGAGGCGTTGATGCATTTGCATATTTACTATATTAGCTAGTTAGTTTAGTTGGTTTTAGCGTAGTTTCACTCATTTTCTTTAAATAAACAAGTATTTTTATGAGTTTTGTCTTCATGCATGAGAATACCAAAGACCATGTTGATTGTAGCCAAATTCATGCAAATGATTTAAGGAATACATTGTCCATATTGAAGCAGAGGATTGATACTCAAATTTTGGGCAACATTAAGCATGAATGTAGAGTCAAGAAGAAGGAAAACAAGTTGTTAGCAACAACTTGGGCTAGCAACGCCCAAGTCTCAAAGCTCACTCCCAGGAAAACACAACGCCAAGACATTGGGCCAGAAGCATCATGAATGAACTCCTCCTTCCATGTCTAGCAACACTTCTTCCATTGAGCCAAGAATTCAACAAAGAGGAAGCCCACATTGCTAGCCCAATTGAAGATCTTTGAAGGAGTTTTAGGACTAATATAAATAGAGAAGGAGTTTGTACTTTGAGGGGACTCTTGACACTTAGATTTCTAGACTTTTAGGGACTTTTTACTTACGAGCACTTTTACTTGGAGAACTCTCTTGCATTTTCCGGGAGGATACCGGAAAGCTATTTTGGTTCTTCTTGGAACTTTTCATTTTTGAGTTTTTAAGCATTTTCTTCTTCTTCTTCATCCTTCTTGACACTTAGTTTAATTTTCATTTATGGCAATTGTTGTTGAAATTGGAGCTATGATTCACTAAACCCCACTTTCATTAGGGGGAAGAGCTCTGCTTGTTTGAATGCATTGATAAATCATCTTCTCCTTCTCAATTCAAGTGGTTAATCCAAGAGGAAACTCTTGTTCTTCAAAGATTCAATCACCATCGAGAGAGGGGTTAATCTATATGAATTGTGTGGTGAATTTGAGAAATGAACCACATAGTTCAGTTTAGAGTTCATCCTTTCATAATCTCCTTAATCAATACATTTTGGTTGGTATGTGAGATGTAACCTCCCTAAGTTGAGATTCTGGAAATTGTGTGGCTTGGATTAGAAATTGAGCTTCATCTCTTCTCATGAACAATTAGATCACGAGAGTGGCAATTGGTTATGTTGAGAGAAATTGGATCACCAAGAGATTGGGATTCAATTACCCACTTGCCATGGATCTATACCCATGATTGAGAAGGAATTGATCAACATCAATTCATGAGAATTTGCATCTCTGATCCCTAATGATTCTTTCCATCATTAATTCTCATTTCTTTTGCTCTTAGTTGTTTGAACACCCATTACCCCATTTCCCTTCTACATTCTTGCAATTTATTATTCTTGTCATCTACATTCTGTCTCTTTATTTCTTGCTCTTTGCTCTTATGCTCTTTAAATTTCTGCAACCTTTAATTCCTTGCAATTTATCTTTGATGTCATTTAAGTTTCTTGCATTTTAAGTTTTAGTTATTTACTTTCATTTTATTTCTATATTCCAGTTCTTTAAATTCCTTGCCATTTAAATTCCCGCAATTATGTTCAAAAGTCACAATGCTCATAAAATCAAAACCATGTTCGCTTGACTAAATTCATCATTAAACTAAAATTGCTTAATCTACCAATCTCCGTGGGATCGACCTCACTCTTAGTGAGTTTTATTACTTGATACGACCCGGTATACTTGCCGGTTATACGTGAAATCAAATTTTTTATGTATCAGGCATGCCATAGGCACAAACACGCCCACGCAAACGCTTCCCTGACGCGTCTGCGTCACTTGCAATATCCGCCTTCCATGCGTGCGTGTCACTCACGCGCACAGGTGACCCTGCAATATCGACGTAAATAAGTGTCTAGCAGAACGTTATGATGGAATAGGGTTGGAGTTGTGCTGGAAGCACAAGCCCCATCACGCGAACGCATACCCCACGCGTCCGCATCATCATTCAAATAGAGGCCACTCACGCGTCCGCGTCACCCAAACGCACGCATCACCCTAAATTTTGGCAATATGCGTATGAATCCGAGACTTGCACGTGCGCGATGCTGCTGTCGTGCCAAAAGCGCAAATCAGGTCACACGTACGCGTGACCCACATGACCGCATGCCCCATGCGTCCGCGTCACATGCGACGCACAGCTTATCCAGATCAGCGCCAAATATCTTATCTTTTCTCCTCCAATCCTAATTTCTCTTATCCCTTCTTATTTCTTTCTTCTCCCTTCTTCCTTCTTTATGCTTTCTCACTTTTCACTCTCTCCTCCCTTATTTTTCACACCCATTATCAAGGTTCTTTGATTTTCCATTATTCTTTTTCTTTTTTATGTTTTCTTCTTCCTTTTCTTATTTTATTCATTATCTTTGTTTTCTTTTTCTTTTTATATTCTTTTGATTGGAGTTAGAAATTTAGTTGGGTGATTGTTTTCTTCTACATTTTGCTTGTGAGTATATTAAGGAATAGCTTGACAATTAATATTACTTTTTAAAAGGGTTGCTTGCATGTTCAATTTAATGCTTTCAATAACATATTTACCACGCATGCTAAGTGTTTGTGAAAAGGTCCGTATGGCATTGTGCATTATTTTAAATTATGCTACCACTCGAAAGCCTGTTTTTTCTCAAAACCCCTTTTATAGTTTATTGATTAAATATAATTGTCAATTACAAACAGATTGTTAGTTTGAAAGAGTTGATAATCTAACATTGGACATTAGTGCTTGACCTATGCTACTCATGCCTTTACCGGCATGCTAATAAACATCTTGCATCAATTGCCATTACATGCACTTGCTATGTTTCCATTGATGAACTGATCACATGTAGTTATGACCATGTGTTAATGACATCCTTCTTTACCGTGCATTAATTATCACGTATCCTCTTCTCTTCATTTCTCTAACCCTTGAAGTTTTAAAGTACTTACCTTCACCCTTTCAGGATGGCCACCAAGAAGGGTAGAGAGAAAGCTACTCCCAAACCACCAGCAAGGAAAGGAACAAAAAGAGCACTAAAGGCAGAGCCATCTTCAACAGTTGTAAAGCCTTCAACAAAGCGAATAAAGAGGATCATCAAGGTCGATGAAAAAGAGAAATCCTTTCCAGTAAAGGACACTGCGCGGTTCACTAACCACTACTATGAGCAAATGTTCCCCATCCTGGCTGAGAGGAATTATAACAATGAGTACCTACTCATCCTCCTGACCCACATCGTTGAATTTTTTGAACCTCGCATTGAACAAGGACAATGGGGATTCTTACGAAGACAACCACGACAGGTTAATCTATCATGGGTAGTTGAATTCTACTCCAATTTTCACATGCCAACACTGCAGTCTGTCTATATCCATCAGAAGCAAGTCCCCAAAACTAAAGAGGCCATTTAGCAAGCTTTAAATCTACCCCCTACCCTTGAAGGATTGGACGCATTTCAAGAAGCCTCTGTCCAATGCCAGACATACAAATTTGACTGGGACGCCGTTCTCAGAATTATAGCAAAACCTAGCAGCAGATGGATCTATGGATACCATCGATCCTGACCTAAGGGAATATTGGCTTCAGCACTGACCTTGGAGGCTCGGGTATGGGCACAGATTATGTCCCACTACGTCTTTCTGAGCACTCACGAGTCCTCCTTCACCGTAGACATGGCTGTTCTACTCTGGTGTATTATTACAGACCAGTATCTCAATTTACCAAGACACATCCGGAATGCTATGGGACACGTACAAATTACGGACAACTTACCTTTTTCCGCTGGTGCACGAAATTGTAATCACACTTTTGCAATCCGCACAACTAACCAGCAAGTGCACTGGGTCGTCCAAGTAATACCTTACGTGAGTAAGGGTCGAATCCCACGGAGATTGTTGGTTTGAAGCAAGCTATGGTTATCTTATTATTCTTAGTCAGGATGCCAACAACAGTGTTTTTCAAGTTCAATTGTAAAAAGTGAAAGGGCATAAAATAAATAATTGTTACTCAATAATGTCGAATATGTTGGAGTTTTGGAGATGCTTTGTCTTCTAAATTTTTGTAACATAATGCTTCCTCACTTTCAAAAGTGCAAAGTTCCTTCCATGGCAAGCTATGTGTAGGGTGTCACCGTTGTCAATGGCTACTTCCCATCCTCTCAGTTAAAATGGTCCAAATGCTCTGTCATAGCACGGCTAATCATCTGTTGGTTCTCGATCATGTCGGAAAAAGATCCATTGATCCTTTTGCATTTGTCACTACGCCCAACAATCGCGAGTTTGAAGCTCGTCACAGCTATTCAATCCTTGAATCCTACTCGGAATACCACAGACAAGGTTTAGACTTTCCGGATTCTCATGAATGCCGACATCAATTCTAGCTTATACCACGAAGATTCTGATTAAGAAATCTAAGAGATACTCATTCAATCTGATGTAGAACGGAGGTGGTTGTCAGGCACACGTTCGTGGATTGAGGAAGGTGATGAGTGTCACGGATCATCACCTTCTTCATAGTGAAGTGCAAATGAACATCTTAGATAGGACACAAGCATGTTTGAATGGAAAATAGAAATAATTGCATTAATTCATCGAGACGCTGCAGAGCTCCTCACCCCCAACAATGGAGTTTAGAGACTCATGCCGTCAAAGAGTATAAAATTCAGATCTAAAAATGCCATTAGGTACAAAATAAATCTCTCAAAGTTGTTTAAATACTAAACTAGTAACCTAGGTTTACAGAAAATGAGTAAACTAGGATGGATAGTGCAGAAATCCACTTCTGCGGCCCACTTGGTGTGTGCTGGGGCTGAGACTTACGATTCTCATGTGTCTGGGCTGTTTCTGGAGTTGAACGCCAGGTTGTAACCTGTTTCTGGCGTTGAACTCCAACTTGCAACCTGTTTCTGGCGCTGAACGCCAAACTACAACATGGAACTGGCATTAAACGCCAGTTTACATCATCTATCTTCGCGCAAAGTATAGACTATTATATATTGCTGGAAAGCCCAGGATGTCTACGTTCCAACCTAATTGAAAGCGCGCCAATTGGGCTCATGTTGCTCCAGAGGTCAGAATTCAACAGCATCAGCAGTCCCTTTTCAGCCTAAATCAGAATTTTGCTCAACTCCCTCAATTTCAGCCAGAAAATACCTGAAATCACAGAAAAACACACAAAATCATAGTAAAATCCAGAAATATGAATTTTGCCTAAAAACTAATAAAAATATATTAGAAACTAATTAAAACAAACTAAAATCTACATGAAATTACCCCCACAAAGCGTATAAAATATCCGCTCATCACAACACCAAACTTAAACTGTTGCTTGTCCTCAACAACTAGATAAATAAAATAGGATAAAAAGAAATCAAGAAGCAACAATATCTCAGAATTTCAAGTGAAGCTCAGATTCTAATTAGATGAGCGGGACTATTAGCTTTTTACTTCTTTACAGTTTTGACATCTCACTTTATCCTTTGAAATTCTGAATGATTGGCATCCATAGGAACTCAGAATTCAGATAGTATTCTTGAACACAGTTACTTTATGAGTCTTGGCCGTGGCCCTAAGCACTTTGTTTTCCAATATTACCACCGTATACATAAATGCCCCAGAAAGCTTCTGATTGCCTTAACATTGGCAGGTGGTGATAATTTTTCAATTACCTCTACTTTAGCTTGATCCACCTCTATTCCCTTGTTCGAAATTTTGTGCCCAAGGACAATTCCTTCAGTCACCATAAAGTGATATTTCTCCCAGTTTAAAACCAGGTTAGTCTCTTGGCACCTCTTTAGAAGAAGTGCTAGATGGTCAAGACAGGAGCTGAATGAGTCTCCAACTACTAAAAAGTCATCCATGAAGACTTCCAGAAATATTTCCACCATATCAGAGAAAATAGAGAGCATGCACCTTTGAAAGGTTAAAGGTGCATTGCATAGGCCAAATGGCATCCTTCTGTATGCAAATACTTCGGATCGACGTGTGAAAGCTGTTTTCTCTTGATCCTAGGGATCTACTGCGATTTGATTATAACCTGAATATCCATCCAGGAAGCAGTAGTATTCATGACCTGCTAGACTTTCTAGCATCTGGTCTATGAATGGTAAAGGAAAATGATCCTTTCTGGTAGCTGTATTGAGCCTTTTGTAATCAATACACATACACCACCCTGTAACCGTCCTTGTAGGAACCAGTTCATTTTTTTCATTATGAACCACTGTCATGCCACCCTTCTTAGGGACGACTTGAACAGGGCTTACCCAGGTGATGTGCGGAAAACGATCCGACACAAAACTCACCGGCAAGTGTACCGGGTCGCATCAAGTAATAATAACTCACATGAGTGAGGTCGATCCCACAGGGATTGAAGGATTGAGCAATTTTAGTTTAGTGGTTGATTTAGTCAAGCGAATCAAGTATTGGTTGAGTGTTTTTGTATCCAACAGTAAGTAAACAACAGGAAATGTAAAGGGAGAGGGATGAATTGCAGAAATTAAAGAAAATTGAAAGTAAAAGAGCTAAATCTTAAAGAACAAGAAATTAAATGATTGAAACTTAAAGTGCAAGAAATGTAAATTGCAGTAACTTAAAGAGCAAGAAATATAAATTGCAATAATGAAAAGGGATTTGAGGATTGGGATTTCAGAATTCAAGCAATGGAAATTAAACTGCAGCAAGTAATAAAGCAAAAGATGAATTAGAAATACTTAGAATTCAAACAGAAATGGAATTGAATTGCAGCAGAGGTTCACAGAAGAACCAAAAGGAAAATGTGATCTCAGGACTCCAGAGACTAGATAGCAAAGTCTAGATCTCAATTGCCTTCCCAGATCCAAATTCTCAAAGCAATTAACAAGAAATTGAAGAAGAAACAGTAAAGGGAATGTAATTGAACTCAATTATGCAGAAGAGAAATTAAAGAGCTCTTGAGTGGAGATTGAGACAGAATTTCCTCAATTCTTAACACCCAAGACTCAAACAAGAAAACTAAAAATGCTCAAGCAAGAACAAGGAAGAAGAGAGATCAATTCTCCTTCCCAATTCTCAGAAATCTCAGTGAAGTCTCCAAGAGAAAGTTCAAAAGTTCCAAAATACAAGTAAAGATTTAAAGCTCAAAAGAAAAGTCCTAATTACATCAAACTAACTCCTATTTATACACTTTCTATTCTTGGATTTTGGAATTTGGATGGGCTTTTGATTTGGTGAAGAAATGAATTTTATTGGATTTTTAATCCAATTTCAGCCCAAGAAAAGTTGCTTCCAGGAGGCTGCCCTGCCCTTGTGGAGGGCAGGGCAGGAATTGATGCGTGCGGCCTTGGTGCGCGCGTGTTGTTCGAGTTGGTGCTGCAGGATGCTGCACTGCCCTTGTGGAGGGCATGGCAGAAATTTTTGGTGCGCCAGATTCTGCCTGTGCGTGCGCTATGTTGCTGCCGAAGCTCCCTTGGTGCGCCAATTTGGTGCGCTGGCCGTGCACCACAAAATGCTGCCCTGCCCTTGCGGAGGGCAGGGCAATGTTTCCAAAGTTGAAGCCCCGTGTTCGAGACTTGGTCGATGCACACGCTACTATTTTTCCTTGGTTTTCTTGGTACCAAAGTTAGGCCTAGTTCCTTACTTCCTCATGGTGTCGTGTTCGATCCTTGTGGCAAGCATTGGTGAGCTTTTTCCTTGAATTTATTCCCTTGATGAGCCCGATATTGCCCTTGAGGAGGGCAGGGCAGAATTTTTGCTCTCCTTGATCCATGGCACCAATTTGTGCTCCGCCCTTGAGGAGGGCAGGGCAGTGTTGCCTCTCAAAGTTTGCTTCCTTATGTTGCCCTCCTTGAGGGCAGTATGCCCTTGTGAAGGGCAATGCTTGCTTCCTCCTTTTATGCGCCACACTTTTTCTCTCTTGGGCCACACTTTCTTAAGCCACGCTTCCTCTTTTCTTCTTTTCTTCACCTACAATAAACCAAAACAACCACTCAAAGTATCACTAAATTCACAAGGCTTATAAATCAATTAAAAATCAATTAAATTCAGCATAAACCTCACGAGTTAGCATTAATTTCATGGTGGTTGTTTGATTTAAAGAAGTTATGCATTTTCACTCCAAATCACTTACTTAGGATGCAAGAAAGTGCATAAAGACTAATAAAACAAGTGAAATTAGCTTGAAAAATGGGTATATGATGACCTGTCATCACCAGGGACTATCAGAAATGGGATAAATAATCCCAGTCTCTAGTAATTTAGTGACCTCCTTCTGCACCACCTCCTTCATGGCTGGATACAGCCGCCTTTGTGGTTGAACCACTGGCTTAGTGTCACCCTCCAATAGGATCTTGTGCATGCATCTGGCTGGGCTAATGCCCTTAAGATCACCGATGGACCACCCAAGAGCTGTCTTGTGTGTCTTTAGCACTTGAATTAGTGCTTCCTCTTCCTGTGGCTCTAAGGTAGAACTTATGATTACAGGAAAGGTATCACCTTCTCCTAGAAATGCATATTTCAGGGATGGTGGTAATGGTTTGAGCTCGAGTTTGGGAGGTTTCTCCTTTTCTTGAGGGATTTTCAGAGGTTCTATTATTCTCTCTGGTTCCTCCAGATCAGGCTGAACATCTTTAAAGATATCCTCTAGCTCTAATTCGAGACTCTCAGTCATATTGACCTCTTTTACCAGAGAGTCAATAATATCAATGCTCATGCAGTCATTTTGGGTGTCTGGATGCTGCATAGCTTTGACAACATTCAACTTAAACTCGTCCTCATTGACTCTCAGGGTCACTTCCCCTTTTTGGACGTCAATGAGGGTTCGTCCAGTTGCTAGGAAAGGTCTCCTAGAATGAGAGTTGCACTCTTGTACTCCTCCATTTCCAGCACCACAAAGTCAGTGGGAAAGGCAAATGGCCCAACCTTGATAATTATGTCTTCAATCACGCCTGATGGGTGTTTAATGGAACCATCAGCAAGTTGGAGACATATCCAGGTTGGTTTGACTTCATCAGTCAATCTAAGATTTTTGATAGTAGATGCAGGTATTAGGTTGATACTTGCCCCAAGATCACATAGAGCTTGCTTGGTACAAGTACCTTCTAATGTGCATGCTATCATAAAGCTTCCAGGATCTTTAAGCTTCTCAGGTAAGCTTTTCAGAATGACTGCACTACATTCTTTAGTGAGGTAAACTTTTTCAGTTTCCCTCCAATCCTTCTTATGGCTTAAGATCTCTTTCATGAACATAGCATAAGAGGGTATTTGCTCAAGTGCTTCTGCAAACGGAATCTTTATTTCAATAGTCCTGAGATAGTCTGCAAAGCAAGCAAATTGCTTATCCTGTTCCGCTTGACGGAGTTTTTGAGGATAAGGCATTTGGCTTTGTATTCATCAACCTTAGTTGCTGCAGATTTATTGCCTACAACCGTGGGTTGAGAAGCCTTTTTAGTATGGTTGTTATCAGCACTTGTATGTGTCTGATCTCCCACTGGCATTTGAATGCCAGGGGTGGAGGCTGGAGTGGCGTTAGACGCCAACTCCTTACCTGTTTCTGGCGTTTGAATGCCAGAACTGTACTTCCTTTGGGCGTTCAATGCCAATTCCTTGCTTGTTTCTGGCGTTGAACGCCAGGATTGAGCATGGTTTGAGCGTTCAACGCCAGCTTTCCACCCGCTTTTCTGGTGTTTGAGTGCCAGAATTGTTCCTCTCTGGGCTCTTATTGTCCTTGAATGAATTTTGGGTAGTTTGCTCATTTCTTGGCTTCCTGCTACCTTGAAGTGAGGTATTTAATGTTTTCCCACTTCATAATTGAACTGCTTGGCACTCTTCTATTATTTGTTTTGATAACTGCTATTCTGTTTGCTTCAACTGTACTTCCATATTCATATTAGCCATTCTTGTTTCTTGTAGTATCTCCTTGAATTCGGCTAGCTGTTTTGTTAGAAAATCCAGTTGCTAATTGAATTCAGTAACTTGTTCTGCAGGACCGAGTTCAGCAATTACTGTTTTAGCCTCTTCATTGATGGAAGGTTCATTGCTTAGGTACAGATGCTGATTTCTGGCAACTGTATCAATAAGCTCTTGAGCTTCTTTTATTGTCTTTCTCATGTGTATATATCCATCAGCTGAGTGGTCTAAAAAAGTCTGAGCTCTCTCTGTAAGCCCATAATAGAAGATGTCTAACTGCACCCACTTTGAAAATATTTCAGAGGGGCATTTTCTTAGCATCTCTATGTATCTCTCCTAGGCATCATAAAGGGATTCATTATCTCTTTGTTTGAAGTCATGGATGCTCAGCCTTAGCTGTGTCTTCCATTTTGGAGGAAAATAGTGATTCAGGAATTTTTTTGACAGTTGTTTCCATGTCTTTATGTTGTCCTTAGGTTGTTTATTTAACCACCTCTTAGCTTGGTCCTTTACAGCAAATGGAAACAGTAACAATCTGTAGACATCCTGATCTACTTTCTTATCATGTATTGTGTCAGCAATTTGTAAAACCTGTGCCAGAAACTCTGTAGGTTCTTCCTGTGGAAGACCGGAATACTGGCAACTTTGCTGCACCATGATAATGAACTGAGGGCTCAACTCAAAGCTACTGACTCCGATGGAGGGTATACAGATACTACTCCCGTATGAAGCAGTAGTAGGGTTAGCATATGACCCCAGAGTCGTTCCGGACTGTTCATTTCCACTTAAGTCCATAATGGAGAAAGGGAGATGATGTGAATTTATTTTATTTATTTTATTATATATAAAAATTTCGAAATAATAATAATAAAATAAGATAAAATAAAGGCGACAATGAAAATAAAAATAAATAAAAAAAATAAAAATAAAATAAAAAAATTAAAAAAAATATTTTATGAAGATTTTCGATAAAGTGAGGAGAGAGAAAGTGGTTAGGATATTTTTGAAATTGAAATCTAAATTTTTAAAAAAATTCGAAAAGATGGCTTAAAATTAGTTAGAAAGGATATTTTTTTGAATTTGAATTTTATGATGAAAGAGAAAAACACACAAAAGACACAAGACTTAAAAAAATTTTAGATCTAATGCTCCATGTTTTCGAAAATTTTGGAGGGAAAACACCAAGGAACACCAAACTTAAAAATTTTAAGATCAAAACACAAGGAAGACTCAAGAACACCTTGAAGGTTCACAAGAACAACAAGAACAAAAGAAAGAACACCAAACTTAAAATTTTTAGAAAACCAAAATAAATTTTTGAAAATTAAAGAAAATTAACAAGAAAACACCAAACTTAATGTTTGGTGCAAGATTCAATCAAAGACAAATTATTTTTGAAAAAGATTTCAGAAAGAAGATACCCAATTGCCAAGAATATAAGCTAACGCTCTAGCCAACTGAGCTATAAATGTAACGTGTTTTAATATTGTATATAAAAAATATATTTTTGAAAACTAAAATTTTGAAAAAGCACAAGGAAAACACGAAAAATACACAAAAATAGGAAAAACCAAAGATCAAACAAGAAAATTTGACAAGAACAATTTGAAGATCAAGGAAAAATAAAGAACATGCAATTCGAAAATTTAAAGGAAAATATAAAATATGCAATTGACACGAAACTTAAAATATAAAACTAAACTCACATAAAAATTGAAAATTAATAAGGAAAAGATAATATTTTTGAAAAATTTTTGAAAAGAAAATAAAGGACTCAGATTTAATGACTCTATAGCATCAAGAATAAATTATTCCTAATCTAAGCAACAAAATAAACCTTTAGTTATTCAAACTCGAACAATCTCCGGCAACGGCGCCAAAAACTTGGTGCACGAAATTGTAATCACACTTTTGCAATCCGCACAACTAACCAGCAAGTGCACTGGGTCGTCCAAGTAATACCTTACGTGAGTAAAGGTCGAATCCCACAGAGATTGTTGGTTTGAAGCAAGCTATGGTTATCTTATTATTCTTAGTCAGGATGCCAACAACAGTGTTTTTCAAGTTCAATTGTAAAAAGTGAAAGGGCATAAAATAAATAATTGTTACTCAATAATGTCGAATATGTTGGAGTTTTTGAGATGCTTTGTCTTTTGAATTTCTGTAACATAATGCTACCTCACTTTCAAAAGTGAAAAGTTCCTTCCATGGCAAGCTGTGTGTAGGGTATGACCGTTGTCAATGGCTACTTCCTATCCTCTCAGTGAAAATGGTCCAAATGCTCTGTCACAGCACGACTAATCATCTGTTGGTTCTCGATCATGTCGGAATAAGATCCATTGATCCTTTTGCGTTTGTCACTACACCCAACAATCGCGAGTTTGAAGCTCGTCACAGCCATTCAATCCATGAATCCTACTTGAAATACCACAGACAAGGTTTAGACTTTCCAGATTCTCATGAATGCCGCCATCAATTCTAGCTTATACCACGAAGATTCTGATTAAGAAATCTAAGAGATACTCATTCAAGGTTGTCAGGCACACGTTCGTGGATTGAGGAAGGTGATGAGTGTCACAGATCATCACCTTTTTCATAGTGAAGCGCGAATGAACATCTTAGATAGAAACAAACATGTTTGAATGGAAAACAGAAATAATTGCATTAATTCATCGAGACGCTGCAGAGCTCCTCACCCCCAACAATGGAGTTTAGAGACTCATGCCATCAAAGAGTATAAAATTTAGATCTAAAAATGTCATGAGGTACAAAATAAATCTCTAAAAGTTGTTTAAATACTAAACTAGTAACCTAGGTTTATAGAAAATGAGTAAACTAGGATGGATAGTGCAGAAATCCACTTTTGGGGCCCACTTGGTGTGTGCTGGGGCTGAGACTTAAGCTTCTCACGTGCCTGGGCTGTTTCTGGTGTTGAACGCCAGGTTGTAACCTATTTCTGGCGTTGAACTCCAACTTGTAACCTGTTTCTGGCGCTGAACGCCAAACTGCAACATGGAACTGGCGTTGAACGCCAGTTTACGTCATCTATCTTCATGCAAAGTATGGACTATTATATATTGCTGGAAAGCCCCGGATGTCTAATTTCCATCCCAATTGAGAGAGCGCCAATTAGGCTTTTATAGCTCCAAAAAATCCAATCCAAGTGCAGGGAGGTCAGAATCCAACAACATCAGCAGTCCATTTTCAGCCTAAATCAGATTTTTGCTCAGCTCCCTCAATTTTAGCCAGAAAATACCTGAAATCACAGAAAAACACACAAACTCATATTAAAGTCTAGAAATATGAATTTTGCCTAAAAACTAATAAAAATATACTAGAAACTAATTAAAACACACTAAAATCTACATGAAATTACCCCCAAAAAGCGTATAAAATATCCACTCATCACCAGCCTTGGTTTCAGATCTAGTCTCAGCAGTCAGAGTCTCCTACAGAGCTGGAGATACCAAGACTATACTTCCGTGGGATGATTAGTACGTCCCTAACGGAAATATATCAGACCTCCAGCAGCCACGACTAGCCAGCCTGTAGAACCGGCTAGAGATATTCTTTCTCCTTCCACATCACAAGCACCTCCCATGAACCAACTGCTCCATCAGATAGTTCAAAGGTTGGACCGGCTAGACCGGCAAGGAAAGCGTAAAGAGCGCCGTAACAACCGCCGATTTACATACCTCAAGGAGCTGCTTGTTGGCAACTACCCACCCGAGGAAGATCCGGACTCCACTTCTTTTATCAGTACTGGGAGCCATGACAGTCTTGCTTGTGGAGATACTGCTACCAACCCCCATTTATTCCTGACAGATGGCACTGAGGACGGTACAAAGCTTTAAGTGTGGGGAGGTCGTTCAGTACCTCACTTCCGGAGGTAATTTCTCTTTCTTAAACACCAATAGGATATTTATTTTTTTTATTTCGTTAGAATAGGATAAATTGCATAGTAATAGGTATTTGCATGCATGTTCTAATTGGTTGAAAAATAATAAGTTTCTTTTTAAAGACTCTGTTTTTGAAAATTTTCACTAATTTAGATTAAAATATTTTTTTGTAAAACTTGTTTGAAGTTGTATTTGGAACATAAAATGATAGCTAGGAAAACATAACCCGTGAGATTTGGGCTTAATTACGTGGTTACGTTATTTAACCACAATATTTTATTCTTGTGTGTTTTCTTCTCTATGATTGTAATCTTTATTTTGTTCCACCCTGTATGTCCGATAGTTAATGTGTTATATGCATGCATATGATTGAGGACATTAATTGTTTTAGCTCACTTATCCCAAAATAGCATACCCTATCAATTACCCTTGTTAGGCACTTTGAGCCTTTTAAATCCCATTTGTTCTACATTTTACCACATCACTAGCCTTAAGCAAAAAAAAAACAAATAAATACCCCAATTGAATCTTTCGATAGCTTAAGTTAGAGATTATGTATCAATTGAGTATGGGGAGATCGTGGGAACATGAGTTAATAAAGGAATATGTCATGATAAAATAAATGGAATTTGGGTACCTACTCATGTAAGACCAAAAAAATTAAAAATCCATGTGCATTGATAATGTTATGTTTATTTTTATGCTTAATAAAAAATCCAAAAATATTCATATAGTTAAGTAATTAAATAAGGGGATAAAATTACCCCAATGCTAAGTTAAGTTAATGAAAATATCAATGCACATGTGATACAAATTAAAAGAAAAGTTAATGCACGAGTATGTAGTGCAAAAGTGGGAAATTATGGGTAGCTAGGAATAAATTTAGAAGTCATATAGAGCGTGTGTGTGTTTATATGAGAGCTTATGTTAGTGAAGGAATCAATTTATAGCTCACTTAGCCATACATATGTCCTTACCCTTACCTTGGCCCCATTACAACCTTGAAAAGACCTCATGATGTTTGCATTGGTAAATTAAACACTTGTTGATTGGTTAGGTGAAGAACAAGGTCTAGAAAGCATGACTAGAGAAGAGTAGAGTGATTACCCTATACACTTGAGTGATTAGAGTGCACATACACCATCAGTAAGGGTTCGATGCTTAGTTCTATGTTCCTTACTTTCATGAGCTGTCTTCTCACAAGTTTACTTGTTTTTACTGTGCAATTTAAATTAGTGGAATTTGATTTATGTTTGTCCTAAAGAACTTATTTACTTTTAACCAAGTAGACAGAATCATATAGTTTCATTCATATACATAGGTTGCATTGCAGTGCATGAGACTCACTTTTCCCTACTTGTTTATTTTATCTCCTTAAGCATGAGGACATGCTAAAGTTTAAGTGTAGGGAGGTTGATAAACTACCATTTTATGGTTTATCTTATGTTTAATTGAGTGGTTTCATCAAATCTTTACCCAATTATTCATATGATTTGCATGGTTTTACAACTCCTTCCTAGGTTTGTTCTATGGTTGAAAACTTGCTTCCTAAAGATCTTTAATTTGCATATTTCAATTCTCCTTTATACCATTCGATGACGTGATACGTGTGTTAAGTGTTTCAGGCTTCATAGGGCAAGAATGACTTGGAGAATGGAGAAGAAGCTTGCAAAAATGGAAGGAACACAAGAAACTAAGGAGATGACCAGCGAGCATCGACGTACGCGCATGGCTCACGCGAGCGCGTGAAATGGAGAAAGTCGCAGCGACGCGTACGCGTGTCTGACGCGTATGCGCAGATTGGAGTCTGCACGAATGACGCGCACGTGTGGACGATGTAGATGCGTGACAAGGAAATCGCTGAATGACGCGCACGCATAACCGACGCGTACGTGTGACCTGCGCGATCTGCAGAAATAATAGAAAACGCTGGGGGCGATTTTGGGCCGCATTTTGACCCAGTTTTCGACCCAGAAACACAGAATAAAGCAAAGGGAACATGCAGAGACTTAACACACATCAACACATTCTCATTAGGATAGTTTTAGGATTTTAGATCTGAATCTAGAGAGAAACTACTCTTCCTCTAGGTTCACTTTACATTCATAATTTATTACTTTTATGCTTTTTGCTATGGATATTGAAGAGTCATCACCTCCGTTGAAGATACTATTCTAGTTTGTTTCCTTACTATCTCTTTTATTTATTCCACATTCTTAAATTGGTAATTGGATTATTTTCATGGATTGTTGATACAGAGAATTACTTTTATTTTTAAATAATTTTTGGTCTCTATTTTATTTAATCTATTATGTCGTCTTCTTTTATTTTTCTGAGTATTATATCCTTGTCAATGGAGTAGATTCCCTACTTGACATGGGGGTTGATTAAAAAAGAGACACTTGTGTTGGAAGGCTTAAGTGAAGATTAAACTGGAAGTTGTTGGCTAGCTCTGTATTTACTAATGCTAGTCCTTCCCAAGGGAGAGGACTAGGATTTATGAACAAGAGTTAGCTCAATCACTTGACTTTCCTTTATTTAGTAAGGGTTGACTAAGTGAAAACAACAACCTTTTTGATACTACACCTAAGAGATCCCAACAAGGATAGAACTTCCAATTGATCATTCCCCCAGTCAAGGCCTTTTATTTAGAATATTAATAATCATTCTTAGTTTTTATTTTACAACTATTGCTCATTATTCAACTCAACTCTCTTGAAAATCCCTTATTAATAAATTAGCATTCTCTCTGCAACTCGTTGGGAGACGACCTGGGACTTATACTCCCAGTATTTTATTTCTAAATTTTGTGACAACTCTTTTAAATTGATACGTGAAATCTTCATTAGTTAAGAGCTATACTTGCAACGCTATTTTCTCTATAAACTTTTAATCGGTGATTTTTCCGCCACATCAGTCATTTATGATTCTACCCATTTACAATTCTAAAATGACAATCTATTCTGTTTAGCTTGACTAATTCACCAATTAATTAAAGTTGCTCAAATCAACCAATCTCTGTGGATACGATCCCACTCCATTGTGGGTTATTACTTGACGATAATTTTGGTGCGCATGCCAAAAGAGCGGATTCATCATTATTTTTTTTGGGGAGTGAAATCCGGTCATCATTGATCATCATGATTCTTCCATCCGGGTGGTTGACACATAGAATTCTCCTTAGAACACCAAATTTTCCTTCTAGACCCACACAAACTTGCATTCATCCAACCATGGTGCCTACGCCTTGAAAGTTCAACCTTAATGAGCTTAGTATCAAATTTCCAACTACTACACAATTCCCCCTTACTTTTGACTCCACAAAGAGCTTTAAGTTGCCCATCCATTTCAATCAAACCATATTCAAGTGAAAAAGTGAAGCTTAAGGGTAAGAATTTATACACTTGAATGTTATGTTAGATAGTGACTTAAGAAGGGATATCTTCAATAGTTCTTCAAGTATTATTCCCTTATGCTCTTCTTTAGTTATGTCCACCCCTTGACAACTTTCTTCAACTTTTCCTTGCTTGTCAACATCTCCCAATTCTTCCTTATCATCAATCAAGTCAAACTTTGGAGGTTGTGTGAAATTTACTTCAACATCAACTTCACATTCATTAGAAGAGTCTTCAACAAGATCACCAACATCAATTGATGAGGAGTTGTCCTCAATAGCTTCAACTTCATATTCCATGGGGGAGGATTCTATTTTGGACAAGAATTCATCAATGATGGAATCTTTATCTTGATCGACCTCCTTGAAGTCTCTAACTATGATATGCTTTGGAGGTTGTATACCCTCCTCAACATCAAATTCAAGCCCTTTTTAGGGAGGTTCTTGAGATTCCCATGGTGGTTCAGCATCTCCTAAGTCTTCAACCACTTCTTCCTCTTCTTCAATAATCATAGGTTCCTCTAATTGTTCCAATACGAAATCCAGCTCCTCCTTCTCCACCGGATTTTCCAATCTCTCCTTCATGCTATGCTCTTCTTTTGATCCTTCACATGTGGCCATGGACGCACCTTGAGTGTTCAAGCATTGGGCGGCTAAAGTGTGCACTACCTCGGTCAAGTTAGTCACAAACTCTAATGCATTCCTTTGCATATCCACTTGCTCTTGAAGTAGCAAGGTGAGAGAATCATCTATTGGGGCTTAGAGTGGATAGGAGGGTTTATTAATTTGAAGAAAGGGTTCATGGTAGGAAGGTGGTTCTTCTTGGTAGTGGTATGGAGATTGTGTGTATTGAGGTGGTTCTTGGTAGTAATCATGACGGGATTATGGTGGTTCTAAAGGTTTTCGCTCATAATGGTCACAAGGATGAGGTAGGGGTGATTGGTCATAGGATGGATATGGATCATAGGTAGGTATTTGGTGAAAATGAGCTTGTGAGTATGGTTGAGGGCTATGTTGAGGCTGAGGTTTATAGGCATATGATGGTGTTTGTTGATAGTCACAATGAGGTTCACCATAGCCATTGAAATAATATGCATTAGTGTTCATACCCTGGGTCGAGCTTTGTGACCCGGGCTGACTAAAGACACGAGCAATCGACCTCTTCAGGGCGGTCGCCACCGACCCCTTACCAAAAAGAGTTCGGCCAAATCACCACATAGGCCCAAGCAGACCCAAAAGAAGGACAAAGCCCACTCTAAAGGCGGTTAGTCCCTTAAAGGATAAGGCGGTTGATGACAAGTCATCTTATACTAGCTTTTCAAGCATTTTTCACTTGTTTCATTAAGTTTTATGCACTTTCTTGCATTATAAGTGATTTGGAGTGAATTTGCATGGTTATGTCAATTCAATCAACCATCAATTATTTGCCATAAAATCATGAGGTTTAAGCTAGAATTAGTTGGTTTTTGAATGATTTAGAAATCTTGTGAATTTGGTGATGCTTTGGTTGGTTGTTTTGATTACTTGTAGGTGAAGAAATAATGAAAAAAGGGAAAAAGGAATATTAGAGCACACTTTGGACCTTAGGCCACACTTTGAAAAGTGTGACCCATGAAAATAAAGCGTGGCGCTCAACCAAGGAAGCAAGGCTTAGCGCGTAACAAAGGAAGATGTAGCGCTCACTAATTGAGCGGGGAGTTCACTAATTGAATGCTAATAAGAAAGAAAAAGGCCAAGGCACAAGGCCAAGCAAGCGTTCAAGCATAGCGCTACGTTGAGTGCCCAAACGGAGCACTCAAAGGAACCAAAGAAAACATGGGGAGCGCTCAATTAGAGAGAGCGCTACGTTAACTCTCTTACCTTTTTCTAGCTCCCATCAAAATAAAAACAAGGCGCGACACTCATGAATGGGGCAGCCAGGAATCGAAACCATGCACACAAGACATAGAATGAGCGCTACCTTATAAGGGAACTCCCAAAACGAAATGGCCAGGGCTCGAAGAGGGAGATCAACTTAAGCACAAGGGAGCGCTATGTTGGTTCATCTCACTGAGCGCTACTTTGGCCTGAGGAAATTAGCAAAAGGTAGCCACCAAGATTTGAAATGGGGACCATGCAGAAGGCAAAGGAGAGCTACGTTTAATTCACCAACTGAGCGCTATGAAGTTATGAATGAGGCTTGGTTCGAAGGCTTGACAAGGAGCTAAGTGAGTGCTACGTTATTTCATTTCACTGAGCGCTCCACTGGAGGTGGCCCTGGGTCCAATTTCACTTAAAAAGCCATCTTGGATCCACTTCTTCACCAACTTGAAAAGCCCACTCCAAATTCTGAAAACCAAAAATAGAAAGTGTATAAATAGGAGTTTATTTGATTTGTAATGGACCTTTTTTCTCACTTTGAGTTTTACCTTTAGCTCATTTTTAGTTTTCATTTGTCTTTGAATTTCTGATTTTAGGGAATTGGGATTGAGATCTGAGTTTTCTTTCTGATTGTTCTTGCTTTGGCAACTTCTACTTTCTGTTTTGAATTTTGGATTGAGATTGAAGAAATTCGATTTCAATTCTTGATCTGAAATTCATCTTTGTTCTTCTTCTGCATAATTATGAGAATTGAGGAATTGGATTTGAGTTTCATTTGCTGTGTCATTTACATTTCTGACTGAAACTTAGATTGCAAGAAATATAAATGGCAGAATCATAGAGTGCAAGAAATGTAAAATTGCTGAAAGAGTAAAAGGATCTGGGAACTGGGAATTTAAAATAAAATAAGAGAATGTAAATAGCAATCAATCAGAGAAGTAAAAGATGAATTGAAATGCAGCAGATCTCAAACATAAAAGGAAAATTGCTTGAAGAAGCAATACAGGAAGTGAATTCAACTCAATTATAAAATCTAAAAGAGAAGTTGAAGATCTCAGGGGTTGAATGAGACTAGAAAACAAGTCTAGATCTCAATTCCTTCCTTGATCAAACAGAGAATAATTACAGAAGAAATAGAGATGAAAGCAGTAAAGGAAACTTAAATCCAAATCACAATTCCTTGAAATTATGCAGAAAATAAACAAAGAGAGATCTTAGTTCAAGAATGAAACAGAATTCCTTCAATTCTCAATCCAAGATTTAAAACAAAAAGTGAAGAGTGTAGAAGTAAGAACAAAGAGAAAGAGAATTCAATTCCCAATCTCAATTCCCAAACCCAAAGCTAAAATCTGAAAGATGTGCTCCAAAAATGAAAAATAAAAAGTAAAAGTGTCAAAAAAAGGTCCAGAAAAAATTCCTCTCTAAATCAAACTATCTTCTATTTATACACTTCCTATCTTTGTATTTTAGAATTTGGAGTGGGCCTTTAAAGTTTGTGAATAATTGAATTTAAATGGAATTTTAATTGAATTTGGACCATAGGCACACTACCAAGGTAGCGCTCGGTTGACAAGGAGAGCGTAGCACACTCCATTTGTTTTCCTTGGCAAATTGTTGCGCGTGCCAAGCCTTCTGTGTCAGCCTCAATAGCGCTTGGTGAAGAAGGTGAGCGCAGCATCCATGGGCCTTGGTGTGCCAATTCTTGTGTGACAAGCTCCTTGTCCGTGTCAACCTTGCTAGCACTCAGTGAATGGAGAGAGCGCAGCGCTCTTTGCTTGGGAAGGGAGCCTCTCTTCGAACCTTGGTGGAAGCTTTTGGGGAGCGATTTCCCTTTGAAGAGTGTAGCGCTCCTTCCTTTCCAGCATGAGGCTCCTGGTTCGAATCCTTGTGAGTGCAATTCGGTCACTTTTGGCTTATTTTCCTTGCAAGTAGCGCTTCTCCTTGCTCCTTCAAGTGCAAGGTTCAATCCTTTGGGGCCTCCACTAGCAAACATTTACCATGAATTTTTTTGAAGTGGAGCCCGATAAAGTTAATAGAGTTAACAGAGCACTATTGATTTTGCCTTGTTTCCTTGGTTCCTTTTAGCGCTCGGTTAAGGGAGAGAGTGCAGCTTCCTTGCCATTTAATTTCTTGGATTTGAGTAGCGCTCAAATAGAGAGCGCTGTGCTCACTAAGAGAGCGCTATGGCTCTTCTCCTTTGATGCGCCACGCTTTTGTTTCATTTGGCTACGCTCCATAGGCCACGCTGATAAACCACTATTTCATGGTTTATCTTGTGCTCAATTGAGTTGTTTTTATCAAGTCCTTGCCCACTTATTCATATGATTTGCATGGTTTTACATTCTCCTTCCTGATTTTGTGCTGTGACTCAAAACATGCTTCTTGGGTCTTAATTTAGCTAATCTTAATCCTCTCTTATTACCATTCGATCCCTTGATATGTGTGTTAAGTGATTTCAGAGATTACAGGGCAGGAATGGCTTAGAGGATGGAAAGGAAGCATGCAAAAGTGGAAGGAATACAAGAAACTAAAGGAATTGCCAAAGCTGTCAGCCAGACCTCTTCGCATTCAAACGGTCATAACTTGAGCTACAGAGGTCCAAATGATACGGTTTTATTTGTGTTGGAAAGCTAACATCTGGGGCTTCGTAACGATATATAACTTACCATAGCTGCCTCGAAGTTAGGTGATGCGGACGTGTGGATGACGTGCACGCATCACATCTGTGAATTTCAATTGACGCAAACGCGTGGACGACGCCTCCGCGTCACTTTGCCGCGACCTGTACGAACCAGCAGCGATTTTTGGGCTGTTTTTGACCCAATTTTCGTCCCAGAAGATACAGATTAATGGCTATACATTGAGGGAATGCATCCATTCATCATATACATCATGCAACATACATTCATTCATAAGTCACACTTTTTATAATTTAGATGTAGTTTTTAGAGAGAGAGGCTCTCTCCTCTCTCTTAGGATTAGGATTAGGACTCCTCTTAAAGGACTTAGGAATATTTTTATATTCTTCATCACAGGTTCAATGTTCTTTTTATTTATTTTCTCTTTTATTTGTTTGTGAACTTTTCATGTTAGGATTTTCTTAATTAATATAATTTGAGGTATTTCACACTCATGATTGCTTTCCTTTATTTATATAAATAATTTAGATTTTTCCCTTTTGGCTTTGGTTGATTAATTGGTAACTCTTGAGTTGTCAAACTCATCGTGATTGATAATTAATATCTTTGCTGATTGATCTATATTCATATAACTCTAGTCTTTCCTCAGGAGTTGACTAGGACTTTAGGTGTTAAATTGATTTGTCCACTTAACTTACCTTCATAGTTAGAGGTTGACTTAGTGGTAGCAAAAATATAATTCTCATCACCATTGATAAGGATAACTAGGATAGGACTTCCAGTTTTCATACCTTGCCAAGAGATTTTCTAATTATTAATTTATTTTTCTTATCAATTAAATTATTTGTTCAAACCTTTTCAAAACCCCAAAATATACCTTTGCATCCAATAATAAATCATACTTCCTTGCAATTCCTTGAGAAGACGACCCAAGGTTTAAATACTTCGGTTATCAATTCCAAAAGGGTTTGTTACTCGTGACAACCAAACGTTTGTACGAAAGGATTTTCTGTTGGTTTAGAAGCTAAACTTACAACGCGAACTTATTTGTGAATTTCTTTACCGATAGGAAATCCGTTTGTCAAAATGGCGCCGTTGTCGGGGAAGTTATATGTTAAATTTGTATGTTAAATTTGTTTGAAGTTGTAATTAGAACATGCTTTTTGAGCCAAAAAACACACAACCTGTGAGATTTGAGCTTATTTATATGGTTATATTATTTAACCATAATATTTTATTCTTGTGTGTTTTCTTCTCTATGATTGCAATCTTTGCTTTGTTCTAGTTTATATGTCCATTGTTTATTATATTTACATGCTTGCATATGATTGAGGCCATTATTTGTATTTTTGCTCGCTTATCGCAAATAAACCTACCTTTTATGCCGTCCTTGTTAGCCCCTTTGAGCCTTTTAACCCCCTTCTATTTCATGACCACATTACTAGCCTTAAGCAGAAAAACAAAATAAAAATCCCAAGTTGAATCCTTGGTTAGCTTAAGATAGATATTGTGTATAATTTAAGTGTGGGGAATTTTATGGGAACATGGGATGATAGAAAAAAAAAGTAAAGGATTAAATTGAATAAGTTATTTGAAAATTTGGGAAGCATGCTCATGTGAAATCAAAATAATTAAATTACCATGTGCATTGATAAAAGAAAAAAATGTTTAAGTAATTAAATAAGGGGATAGAAAAAAAATAATATTACCCCAAATGCAAAATAAAAAAGAATCAATGCACATGGGACAAAATTCAAGAATAAGTTTGATATATGAGCATGTAATACAAAAGTGAAAAAAATTTGGGTAGCTAGGTAAAGTATTTTAAATTATATAAGGTATGTATATGTTAGGTTAGATCTTATATTAATCAAGGATTCATATTATGGCTCACTTGGCCATACATATATCCTTACCTTTACCTCAGCCCCATTACAACCCTGAAAAGTACTCATGATGTTTGCATTGGTATGCTAAATATTTGTTGATTGGTTAGATGAAGAACAAAGTTTAGAAAGCATGACTAGGGAAGAGTAGAGTGATTGACCATAGACACTTGAGAAATTAGAGTGCATATACACTACCAGTGAGGGTTCAATGCTTGATTCTATGTTTCCTACTTTCATGAGCTATCTTCTTACAAGTTTACTTGTCTTTCATTGTATAATTTGAATTAGTAAAATTTGGTTCATATTTGTCTTGGAGAACATATTTACTTTTAACCAAGTAGGTAGAAATATTTTACATGTAGTTGCATTCACATAGAGAGGCTGCATTGTATACTCTCTATCATTCCTCTTCACCCATTTATAGCTTCTCTTGAGCTTAGCATGAGGACATGCTAATCTTTAAGTGTGAGGAAGTTGATAAACCACTATTTCATGGTTTATTTTGTGCTCAATTGAGTGGTTTTTATCAAGTCCTTGCCCACTTATTCATATGATTTGCGTTGTTTTACATTCTCCTTCCTGATTTTGTGCTATGACTGAAAACATGCTTCTTGGGTCTTAATTTAGCTAATCTTAATCCTCTCTTATTACCATTCGATGCCTTGATATGTGTGTTAAGTTATTTCAGAGATTACAGGGCATGAATGGCTTAGAGGATGGAAAGGAATCATGCAAAAGTGGAAGGAATACAAGAAATTAAAGGAATTGCCAAAGCTGTCAACCAGACCTCTTCGCATTCAAACAGTCATAACTTGAGCTACAGAAGTCCAAATGATGCAGTTGTAGTTGTGTTGAAAAGCAAACATCCGAGGCTTCATAACGATATATAATTTGCCATAGCTGCCCCAAAATTAGGCGACGCGGACGCGTGGATGACGCGCACGCGTCGCATCTGTGAATTTCAATCCACGCAAACGCGTGGACGACGTCTCCGCGTCACTTTGCCGTGACCTGTACGAACCAGCAGTGATTTATGGGTTGTTTTTGACCTAGTTTTCGGCCCAGAAGATACAGATTAAAGGCTATAAAGTGAGGAAATGCATCCATTCATCATATACATCATACAACATACATTCATTCATAAGTCACACTTTTCATAATTTAGATGTAGTTTTTAGAGATAGAGGCTCTCTCCTCTCTCTTAGGATTAGGATTAGGACTCCTCTTAAAGGACTTAGGAATATTTTTATCTTCTTCATCACAAGTTCAATGTTCTTTTTATTTATTTTCTCTTTTATTTTTTGTGAACTTTTCATGTTAGGATTTTCTTAATTAATATAATTTGAGGTATTTCACACTCATGATTGCTTTCCTTTATTTATATAAATAATTTAGATTTTTCCCTTTTGGCTTTGGTTGATTAATTGGTAACTCTTGAGTTGTCAAACTCATCGTGATTGATAATTAATATCTTTGCTGATTGATTTAGATTCCTATAACTCTAGTTTTTCCTCAGGAGTTGACTAGGACTTTAGGTATTAAATTGATTTGTCCACTTAACTTACCTTCATAGTTAGAGGTTGACTTAGTGGTAGCAAAAATATAATTCTCATCACCATTGATAAGGATAACTAGGATAGGACTTCCAATTTTCATACCTTGCCAAGAGATTTTCTAATTATTAATTTATTTTTCTTATCAATTAAATTATTTGTTCAAACCATTTCAAAACCCTAAAATATACCTTTGTATAACCAATAATAAATCATACTTCCCTGCAATTCCTTGAGAAGACGACCCGAGGGTTAAATACTTCGATTATCAATTCCAAAGGGGTTTGTTACTTGTGACAACCAAACGTTTGTACGAAAGGATTTTCTGTTGGTTTAGAAGCTATACTTACAACGCGAACTTATTTGTGAATTTCTTTACCGACAGGAAATCCGTTCGTCACACGCTTTCTTGTTTTTTTCTTTTCTTCACCTACAAGTAATCAAAACAACCAATCAAAGTATCACCAAATTCACAAGGTTTATAAATTATTCAAAAACCAATTAAGTTTAGCCTAAACCTCATGATTTAGTGTCAAATAAAAGATGGTTGATTGATTTAACAAAACTATGCAATTCCACTCCAAATCACTTATAATGCAAGAAAGTGCATAAAACCTAATGAAACAAGTGAAGAATGCTTGAAAAGCTAGCATAAGATGACATGCCATCACAACACCAAACTTAAACCTTGCTTGTCCCCAAGCAAGCACTAATCATAAGAGAAAATGAAATGAAACAGAGAAGAATGCATGTCCTTATTTAGCAGATAGTTGAACTTGGTTCATGGGGTTTTATGTAGATCAATGGTAGCTCATTTATTCTTTTGCTGATAAATAAGAAATGTTTCTTCAAAGGTTCAATAGACTTGCTGCTATACTATCTTACTTTTGCTTGATCCCTTGCTAGCTTTTCCTTCTTTATTTTGCTTAGAAAGCTTATTGCTTAATGAAGGCTTGGTGGCAAATGTTGCAGTAGCCTTTTGGCTCAATTTTGCTCAACATTTCTTCACCACGGACACATGGCTCACATTTTCTTCCTAGGAACATTGATGCACAGCATCTCTTTGGATCACTAAATGTTTTGTAGCTAGGTTGCTCTTGATAGTGGACTTTTGGTTGACAATCCCAAATCAGTTGATCTAAGTGGCCAAGTTTCAGAATACTCCTCAAAACCTACTTGTCCAAGCATATCCTAGTACAAAAAAACACTACAGGCATATGTCCTAGGGTCCAAGCTATTGGTGTCTAGCCTTATTGTTTGTTTCTTTGCCAATTCTTGGCTTTTCTCTTTCTTTTCCTTTTCTTTTGATTCATTCTCAAGGGAATTTCATTAATAAAAGACTTTATAGCAGCAAGCTAGTTCATACATCAAGAAACATGTTATTATGCAGCATTTATTTTATGAGCTACTCATTAAATCAAGCAAATACCACCACTAATTTTCATTCAAACTTCTGCAACATTGGAAATTCACTTTCTATTTCAAATATTTTCCTTTTATTCACGTAGCAGGGAAATAAAACAAAATCTAAGCTAATGATGGATGACAGAAATTATGCAGATCCAAGTATATCTTAGAAAACATTTTTACCTAATTGAACACTTTAGCAAGACATATAGGAATCTCTAAATTAAAACACTTTACGGTAACAAGGATTAAGTATTCAATACAACCTGTTGGTAATGTTTCTCATCTTTCCTTCTGTTGTATCCCTTGGATGATGATGCAGATTCCTTTCACAGATTAGGTGTTTTCCTACATAATCCTTAGAAGTTGCTTGCTTGTCAAGCCTTTAAGCAATTGGTTAATATGCATGAATTGAGTATGGATTTTGAATTTACTTTTGGTGTGTGAACACCAAACTTAGTCCCTTGCCATTGTTTCTTATGCATCAAGTTAACCATATGTGAAACCCTTTTATCTTTGCTAAAGGTAATAAAACTAAAGACTAGAAAATAGCAAATTGGTTGAATGGTTTATCTGATTGCTTGGAGCTAGCATTCTGCATAAGGTGAGAATGTGTTTTTAGATGAGATTTCCGGTGGAACACCAAACTTAGAATTCTTCATTCTCCCTTAAATTATTTTGCTGTGCAACACCAAACTTAGCTCCTTGCAATACAGATAAAACTAATTAACCTTTTTATTGAAATAAGTAGAAGAGAAAACTACCTCAAGTTAGGTTGCCCCCCAACAAGCGCTTCTTTATTGTCACTAGCTTGACATCTTTCATTCTTACTCAATTCAGATTTTGAACCTCCTTTTCTTTGTCCCATTGGCCTCACAAGTAATGCTTTGCCCTGTGACCATTTGCTGTGAAATGACTCTTTGTTACTTCATCTAGTAATTCAAGGCTTCTATAGGAAAAAACCTTTGTCACCAAATATGGACCAGTCCATTTGGATTTGAGCTTGCCAGGGAAAACCTTAAGCCTGGAGTTATATAGGAGTACTTGCTGTCCTGGTTTGAACTCCTTCTTTGAAATCTTCTTATCATGCCACATCTTAGCTTTTTCCTTGTATATTTTAGCATTTTCATAAGCTTCTAGCCTAAACTCATCCAACTCATTTAGTTATAGCAGTCTCTTCTCCCCTGCCGCTTAAGAATCCAGGTTGAGGTATTTAGTGGCCCAAAAAGCTTTATGTTCAAGCTCTACAGGGAGGTGACAAGATTTTCCATATAACAGCTGAAAAGGGGACTTCCCAATAGGAGTTTTGAATGCTGTCCTATATGTCCAAAGTGCATCTTCTTGTTTTTTGGCCCAATCTTTCTTGGTTGCTCCCACTGTCTTCTCCAAAATTCTCTTCAACTCCCTATTTGCAAGCTTTGCTTGGTCATTGGTCTGTGGGTGATATGGTGTGGCTACTTTATGCATCACCCCATATTTGTGGAGTAGTTTCTCCATCTGTCTGTTACAAAAATGGCTGCCACCATCACTAACCAGACCCTTAGGTACTCCATACCTAGTAAATATGTGCTTTTTTAGGAATTGAAGGACAACTTGTGCATCACACGTGGTTGTGGCTATAGCTTCCACCCACTTTAAGACATACTCCATTGCTACAAGTATGTATTTGAAAGAATATAAGGGAGGAAAAGGGCCCATGAAGTCAATGCTTCATAAATCAAAAAGTTCTAGCTCTAAGATGTAGTTTTGAGGCATCTCATTTCATTTTGTTAATCCCCCACCCCTTTGGCACTCATTGCACTGATGAAAAAACTCTCTAGGATCCTTAAATATGGTAGGCCAGTAAAATCCGCTTTGAAGTACATTGGCTGCTGTTCTTTCTGGCCCAAAATGTCCACCATAAGCTGAACCATGACAGTGCCATAATATGCTTCTCATCTCACCTTCAGGAACACATTTCGTTATCATTCCATCTGAACATCTCCTGAATAAGAATGGTTCATCCCATAGGAATTTATTTGCTTCATTAAGTAGCTTTTTCACTTGTTGCTTGGTGAATTCCTTGGGAATCTTTCTTCCAACCTTATAGTTTGCAATGTCTGCAAACCAAGGGGCTTGTTGAATCTGTAAGAGGTGTTCATCTGGAAAGCTTTCATTCACTGGATGTGAGGCTTCTTGAACTGTTTCTTGTGGCAATCTTGATAGATGATCAGCAACTTGGTTTTCACTACCCTTTCTGTCCTTTATTTCAATGTCAAACTCTTGTAGAAGCAATATCCATCTAATAAGTCTTGGTTTAGCATCCTTTTTTGACATCAAATACTTAAGGGCAACATGGTCAGTATAAACTACAATTTTGGATCCAATCAAGTATGATATAAACTTATCAAATGTATAAACCACAACCAATAATTCCTTATCTGTTGTGGTGTAGTTTTTTTGAGCTTCATTCAATACTTTGCTTGCATAATAGATGACATGGTTCAAGTTCACCTTCTTTTGTCCCAACACAGCACCAATTGCGATGTCACTAGCATCACACATGAGTTCAAAGGGTGATCCCCAATCCGGGGGTGTGATGATTGGTGCAGTAGTGAGTCTGGTTTTTAAAGTGTCAAAGGCATTTTGGCAGCTTTCATAAAAAAAAAAGGATTATCAACCATCAACAAGTTGCTTAATGGTTTGGCTATTTTTGAAAAATCCTTGATAAATCTTCTATAAAATCCAGCATGTCCTAAGAAACTTCTAACCGCTTTCACATTAGTTGGTGGAGGGAGTTTCTCTATGATTTCTACCTTTGCCTTGTCAACTTCTATCCCTTTTCTTGAAACTTTGTGGCTAAGAACAATCCCTTCAGGTATCATAAAATGGCTTTTTTCCCAATTTAAAACCAAATTGGTTTCTTGGCATCATTAGACAATGGTAAGATGATGCAAGCAAGTACTAAAAGTGTCACCAAAAACAGAGAAATCATCCATGAAAACTTCAATAAATTTTTCTACCATATCTGAGAAGATTGATAGCATGCATCTCTGAAATGTAGCTGGGGCATTACATAACCCAAAAGGCATCCTTCTGTATGCAAAAACTCCAAAGGGACAGGTGAAAGATGTCTTCTCTTGATCTATGGGGTCAACTACTATTTGATTGTAGCCAGAATATCCATCAAGGAAGCAGTAATATACATGGCTAGCTAGCTTCTCAAGCATTTGGTCAATGAAAGGGAGGAGAAAGTGATCCTTGCGTGTGGAATCATTCAACATCCTGAAGTCAATACACATCCTCCATCCTGTCACAGTTCTTGTGGGAATGGGCTCATTCTTCTCAATAACAACAACTATCATCCCATCTTTCTTTGGTACCACGAACTGTCAGAGATAGGATAGATGATCCCTACATTCCATAACTTCAGTACTTCCTTATAGACAACTTCCTTCATTGTGGGATTTAGCCTCCTTTGAGGTTGAACCACTAGTTTAGAATTGTCTTCCAAGAGGATCTTATGCATGCAAACTGCAGGACTAATGCTCTTCAAGTCATTAATGGTCCATCCTAATGCATCTTTGTGAGCCTTTAGTACATCAAGGAGCTTTCCTTCTTCTTCTTCAGTTAGGGAAGAGTTGATGATCACTGGAAAGCTATCTGCTGTGCCAAGGAATGCATATTTAAGATGAATAGGAAGATGCTTCAATTATTGTTTTGGCACTTCTTCCTTCTTGACTTGTTTTACCTCTTTTTCAATGGAAATTTCAGTTACTTGTGCTTCCCTTGTCTCTTGATCTTTTTCCCCTTCTTCTTTTTGTTGCTCATGATGGTTGACTTCCAAAATTTCTTCCACCAAACTTTCTATCATATCCACTCTCATATAAACCTCTTGCTCAGGGGGTGTTGCATTGCTTTAAAAACATTGATGACCATTTACTCATTGTGTACCCTGAAGATCATTTCTCCCTTCTCCACATCAATAATAGCTCTTGCTGTGGCTAGAAATGACATTCCCAAGATGATTGAATTGTTTCCTTCCTCTTCTATATCCAAAATCACAAAGTCTGCAGGGAAGATAAACTCTCCAACCTTCACCAATAGGTTTTCCACAATGCCATTGGGTGTCTTGATTGATCTATCGACCATTACCAACGACATCCTAGTAGGTTTGAGTTCTTCTATAGCAAGCTTTCTCATCATTGATAGGGGCATCAAATTGATACTAGCACCAAGTTCACAGAGAACTTTGTCTAATGTCATCTTAGCTATGATACATGAAACTACAAAACTCCCTGGATCTTTAAGCTTTGGTGGAATGCCCCTTTGAATTACAGCACTGCATTCTTCAGTGAGAAGCACTGTCTCCTTTTCATGCCAACTTCTCTTTTTATTGATAAGCTCTTTCAAGAACTTTGCGTAAAGAGGCATCTGCTCTAATGCCTCAGCCAGTGGAATATTAATCTCCAATTTCTTGAAGACTTCAAGGAATTTGGGTAAGTGTTGATCCTTGGTTTCCTTGTTGAACCTTTGAGGATATGGCAAGGGAGGCGTGAAAGTCTTCTCCACTTGCTTCTGTCCTTGAGATGATTCTTCCATTATTTGCTTCCATTTCCTTAAATCTTGTAGCTGGTCATCCTTCTCTTTGAGCTTCTTTAAAGTTTGCTTGCTTGCTCTCACTTCTTTGTTGCTGGCTTCTTCTTTCTCTATTGGCTTTTTGTTGCTTTTCATAGGCTTCTTGGTTTCCTCCTTGTCATTCACCAAGGTTCTTCCATTCCTTAGCCATATGGCTTTGCACTCTTCTTTAGGATTTGGAATGGTATCACTTGGGAGTGAGCTTGATGGCCTTTCAATCACACCTTGCTTGGAAAGCTGTCCAATCTGCCTTTCTATGTTTCTTATGGAAGCTTCATTGTTCTTGTTTGTAAGTTCTTGCTGTTTCATCATTTTTTCCATTAATATCTCCAAGTTGGAGATTCTCTGAGAGTCTTGTGGGATTTGTGGTTGGTTATGAGCTATTAAGGGTGGATGATAGTTGTTGTGGTTGGTGGTTTGGTTATTGGATGGATAATGGTTAGAATTGGGGTAATTGTTTGGGGTTTTCTATAAGGATTATGGTTAGTGTTCTGCTAATTTTGATTATGGTTATCTCCCCATCTAAGGTTAGGGTGGTTCTTCCAAAATGGATTGTAAGTGTCACCATAAACTTCACTTGATCCTGAACCTTGGTTGTGCACATATTGAATTTGTTCCTGTTGATGATCTTCTTGGCTTTCTTCTTTCTACCCCCATGTGGTTGATGGTTGGCTTGTATTCACTGCTGTAACTTAGAGGCTATCAATCCTCTTAGACATTTACTCAAATTATTGGTGAATTTGCTGCTGCATCATTTTGTTTTGAGCTAGGATTGAGTCCACTCATTCCAATTCTAGCACTCCTTTCTATTGTGATGGTTGGCGTTGTCTTTAATGGGCAAAGGAGTATTGATTTTTTGCAACCATATCAATAAGATTCTAGGCCTCCTTTGCAGTCTTCATCAATTGTAGGGAGCCTCCTACTGAGTGATCTAGTGCTTCTTGAGCCTTCAGAGTTAAACTAGAAATTCTAAAGTATGTCCTATTCATTGAATATTTCAGGGGGGCACTTTCTAATCAGGGTCTTGTATCTCTCCCAAGCCTCATAGAATGACTCTCCATCCATCTGAATGAATGTTTGGACCTCTATTTTGAGTCTAATAATCCTTTGGGGAGGATAGAACTTGGCTAAGAACTTGTTTACTAGAACTTCCTAATTGTTGATGCTATCTCTTGGAAATGACTCCAACCGTTGAGTAGCTTTGTCTTTGAGGGAAAATGGAAATAACAGCAGCTAGTAAATGTCAAGATGCACTCTATTGGTTTTGACAGTATCATAAATCCTCAGAAAAGTGGATAAGTGTTAGTTTGGATCTTCAAGTGGCCCTCCTCCATAGGAAGAATTGTTTTGTACCAAGGTGATGAGTTGTGGCATCAATTCAAAGTTATTTGCATTGACATTTGGGGTAAGGATGCTACTCCCATAATGCCTTGGATTAGCAAAGGTGTAGGAAGCCAAAACTCTCCTCTGTGGTTGACCATTGTTTTTGGCCACTCCTACTAGTGGATTTGTTAGATTCTCCTCTATTTCTTAATATTCTTCTTCAGAAGTTTCTTCTCCAATGACTCCCTTTCCTCTGGCTTCCCTTCTCAGTCTTCTAAGGGTTCTTTCGTCATGATCGCCAGAGGTGGAGACCTCTTTCCTTGCTTCTGTCATAAAACCACAACAACAAGAAATACAAGAGCACTCTGTAGCTTGAGTGCAGTGAGAGTTAGTAGAGACAAAGTCTCAAATAGTTAGTATGCAAGTTAAAATCAAAGAGAATGAACAAAAACAAAGAAAAAGTGCTTAATCTAGACTACCACCTTACTTAATCATTGTCAATCTAATCAACCCCCGGCAACCGCACCAAAAACTTGATGTGTGGAAAATGATCCAACACAAAACTCATCGGCAAGTGTACCAGGTCGCATCAAGTAGTAATTACTCACATGAGTGATGTCAATCCCACAGGGATTGAAGGATTGAGCAATTTTAGTTATGTGGTTGATTTAGTCAAGCAAACAAGTGTTGATTTGAGTGCTTTGTATTCAAGAGAAGCTAAATTGCATGAAATTTAAAGGGATAGGGGGATTGACAGTAAATTAAAAAGTAGAAGAAGTAAAAGAGCTGAATCTTAAAGAACAAGCAATGTAAATGACTGAAACTTAGATTGCAAGAAATGTAAATGGCAGAATCTTAGAGTGCAAGAAATGTAAAATTGTTGAAAGAGTAAAAGTATCTAAGAGCTGGGAATTTAAAATTAAATAAGAGAATGTAAATAGCAATCAATCAGAGAAGTAAAAGATGAATTGAAATGCAGCAGATCTCAAACATAAAAGGAAAATTGCTTGAGGAAGCAATACAGGAAGTGAATTCAACTCAATTATAAAATCTAAAAGACAAGTTGAAGATCTCAGGGGTTGAAAGATCCAACAGAGAATAATTACAGAAGAAATAGAGATGAAAGCAGTAAAGGAAACTTAGATCTAAATCACAATTCCTTGAAATTACGCAGAAAGTAAACAAAGAGAGATCTCAGATCAAGAATGAAATAGAATTCCTTCAATTCTCAATCCAAGATTCAAAACAAAAAGTGAAGAGTGTAGAAGTAAGAACAAAGAGAAAGAGAATTCAATTCCCAATCTCAATTCCCAAACCCAAAGCTAAAATCTGAAAAATGAGCTCCAAAAATGAAAAATGAAAAGTAAAAGTGTCAAAAAAAGGTCCAGAAAAAAAGTCCTATCTAAATCAAACTAACTTCTATTTATACACTTCCTATCTTTGGATTTTAGAATTTGGAGTGGGCCTTTAAAGTTTGTGAAGAATTGAATTTAAATGGAATTTTAATTGAATTTGGACCATGGGCACACTCCCAGGGTAGCGCTCGGTTGACAAGGAGAGTGCAGCATACTCCCTTTTTTTTCCTTGGCAAATTGTTGCGCGTGCTAAGCCTTCTGTGTCAGCCTCAATAGCACTCATTGAAGATGGAGAGCGCAACATCCATGGGCCTTGGCATGCCAATTCATACGTGACAAGCTCCTTGTCCGTGTCAACCTTGCTAGCACTCAATGAATGGAGAGAGCGCAGCGCTCTTTGCTTGGGATGCGAGCCTCTCTTCGAACCTTGGTGGAAGCATTTGGGGAGCAATTTCCCTTTGAAGAGTGTAGCGCTCCTTCCTTGCCAGCACGAGGCTCCTGGTTTGAATCCTTGTGAGTGCAATTCGGCCATTTTTGGCTTATTTTCCTTGCAAGTAGCGCTTCTCCTTGCTCCTTCAAGTGCAAGGTTCGATCCTTGGGGGCCTCCACTAGCAAACATTTACCTTGAATTTTTTTGAAGTGGAGCCCGATAAAGTTAATAGAGTTAACCGAGCGCTATTGATTTTGCCTTGTTTCCTTGGTTCCTTGTAGTGCTCGGTTAAGGGAGAGAGCGCAGCTTCCTTGCCATTTACTTTCTTAGATTTGATTAGCGCTTAAATAGAGAGCGCTGTGCTCACTAAGAGAGCACTATGGCTCTTCCCCTTTGATGCGCCACGCTTTTGTTTCCTTTCGCTACGCTCCATAGGCCACGCTTTCTTGTTTTTTTTTTCTTTTCTTCACCTACAAGTAATCAAAACAACCAATCAAAGTATCACCAAATTTACAAGGTTTATAAATCATTCAAAAACCAATTAAGTTTAGCCTAAACCTCATGATTTAGTGTCAAATAAAGGATGGTTGATTGATTCAACAAAATCATGCAATTCCACTCTAAATCACTTACTTATAATGCAAGAAAGTGCATAAAACCTAATGTAATAAGTGAAGAATGCTTGAAAAGCTAGCAGAAGATGACTTGTCATCGGTGGCATGCCCTCCTTCATTAGCCTCCCTGGCGTACCACGCCTTCGAGCCCAAGTTGAATGCCCAGGGTCTTTTAATCACCCATATGGCCTGCGATGCCCCGCCTTCGAGCCCAAGTGGCACGCCCAGGTCTTCTCCCTCTTCTTCTTGCTTCTGGAAAATTAAACTAGCGTGGCACTGATGATTAGATTTTTGACGGTTTAGAATTTTACAAATGAAATCTCGTTGAAGTATAGTCTCTAAACCAACAATAATCCTTTCATGCAAAAATTTGTTTGTCACAAGTACAAACCCCTAAAATCTATAAACCGAAGTATTTAAACCTCGGGTCGTTCTCCCTAGGATTTACAATAAAGTGTCTTGTTATTGGTTATTAGTTATTTTTGGGGTTTTGATAAGAGGCATGAAAGATAAACGGCAAGAAAGTAAACTAATGGCTAAAAAGGTCTTGGCAAGGGTTGGTGGTCAAGGAGCTCTATCCTAATCACTAACCACAATATGAGAATTGGCAAGGATTAATCTCATTAAATCATCCTCTAACTAGTAGTAAAGGAAAGTCAAATGAGCTATATCAATCCTAGTCCATAAGTCCTAACTCTCCACTAATTCAAGTAGTGAGAACTAGAGTCAATGGATCCCAATCATCAATTACTTGGACATTAGTAACTCAAGAGTTCCTAAGTTACCTTTCCAAGCCAAGAACATATAACTCTACTCTAAAATCCAACTAAGCATTTCATCAAACACTTGGAAGGCACAAAAGAAAGGCATAGTAAATTAACAACAAGAATAAAATCTAACAACAATCAAATGTAAAGAATTAACAACAACAATTCAAGGAAACCACAATTATCATGAATTACCTCAAATTGCATTATTAAAAGAAAACAAAAGAACAAAAATATGTCAATTACAAAACCTAGAAACAAAACAAGAGAAATTACAACAAGAGAATAGGGATAGAGAGAAGAATCAAAGTGTAGCAATCACCAATTGGAGGTAGAAGTAGAAGGAGACTTGAATTAAACCTAGAACTATAAGATCCTAATCTAACCCTAATCCTAATCCTAATCTCTCTCTAGAAACTAACTCTAACTCCTAAACTATGACTAATGATCAAAAGCATGTAAAATCCCCTGATTCTCCTTTAATCCTTGGCTTAAATAGCATCAGAAATGAGTTGGATTGGGCCCACAAGGCTTCTAAAATCGCTGGCCACGTGTTGCATTAAGTGGGTCATGTGACACCATCGGCGCGTCCGTATACCGTGCGCGTGCGCGCCCCTATGCGCGATGCAACTATGGCAAATCTTATATTGTTTCGAAGCTCCGGATGTTAGCTTTCCAACCCAACTAAAACTGCATCATTTGGACCTCTGTAGCTCAAGTTATGGTCGTTTAAGTGCGAAGAGGTCGGCTTGATAGCTTTTCGGTTCTTTCATTTCCTCATGAGTTCTCCAACTTTTCATGCTTTCTTTCTTCATTCCCTTGATCCAATATTTGCCTCCTAAACCTTAAATCACATAACAAACATATCAAGGCATCTAATGGAATCAAGGTGAATTAAATTTATTTATTTTAAGACCTAAAAAGCATGTTTTCACTCTTAAGCACAATTAAAGGAGAATATACAAAACCATGCTATTTCATTGAATAAATGTGGGTAAAAGGTAATAAAATCCCTTAAAATCAATACAAGATAAATCCTACAAATGGGGTTTATCAACCTCCCCACACTTAAACCAAGTATGTCCTCATGCTTAAGCAAAGAGAGAAACAAAGGGTATCAACATTTATTCAATGTAAATAAACGATATGCAACCTAAACTATATGCAATTATCTAAATGGATGCAACTAAATGCAAAATGGTTTTACCTACTTGGTTAAAAATAAATCAATCCTCCAAGATATACATGCACAAGTAGGGTCAAGATCATATAACGATTCATGAATCCTACCAACTCGAATATCAAAATGAAGTTCAAGTAGACTTGCAAGATGAACGCTCATGAAAGCCGGGAATCAAGGAATTGAGCATCGAACCCTCACCGGAAGTGTTTGCACTCTAGTCGCTCAAGTGTGTAGGGTCAATTCTCTCAATTCTCCCCTAATCATGCTTTCTAAGATTTATTTTTCTTCTAACAACAAACATATATTTCATGCATGCATACAAGTATCATGAGGTCTTTTCTTTAGGTTGTAATGGGGCTAGGGTCAAGGTAGGATCATATATGGCTAGTGGACTTAGGATTTGAATCTTTGATTAACTTAAACTTTCCCACCTAACCTATATAATAACCTATACAATTAAGTACTAATCTAACTCCCCATTCCTCACTTTTTCGCATACTCACGCATTCTCTTTTGATTATCACACATATGCATTGATTTTATTTGAACTTTACTTTGGGGCATTTTGTCCCCTTTTATTGCTTTCTTTTTTTCTTCTTTTTTTTTCTTTTCTATTTTCATGTATATCATTTTTTTCCTTTTGTTTTTCTCATTTTTTTTCTAGATTATCAATGCATAAGGTCTTTGATGAGTGGATAATATGTACGCTTTTTGGCATTGTTTTTAGTATGTTTTTAGTAGTTTTAGTTGAGTTCTTAGTATATTTTTATTAGTTTTTAGTTAAAATTTACTTTTCTGGACTTTACAATGAGTTTGTGTGTTTTTCTGTGATTTCAGGTATTTTCTGGCTGAAATTGAGGGATCTGAGCAAAAATCTGATCCAGAGACTCAAAAGGACTGTAGATGCTGTTGGATTCTGACCTCCCTGCACTCGAAGTGGATTTTCTGGAGCTACAGGAGCCCAATTGGCGCGCTCTCAACGGCGTTGGAAAGTAGACATCCTGGGCTTTCCAGCAATATATAATAGTCCATACTTTGCCCAAGATTTGATGGCCCAAACCGGCGTTCAAAGTCACCTACAGAAATTCCAGCGTTAAACGCCGGAACTGGCACCTAAATGGGAGTTAAACGCCCAAACTGGCATAAAAGCTGGCGTTTAACTCCAAGAAGAGTCCCTACACGAAAATGCTTCATTGCTCAGCCCAAGCACACACCAAGTGGGCCCGGAAGTGGATTTTTATGTCATTTACTCATCTCTGTACACCCTAGGTTACTAGTTTTCTATATATAGGACCTTTTACTATTGTACTTTCATCTTTTGATCATGTTTTGATGATTGAACCCTCTTTGGGAGGCTGGCCATTCGGCCATGCCTAGACCTTGTTCTTATGTATTTTCAACGGTGGAGTTTCTACACACCATAGATTAAGGTGTGGAGCTCTGCTGTACCTCGAGTATTAATGCAATTACTATTGTTCTTCCATTCAATTCCGCTTGTTCTTTGTCCAAGATATCACTTGTTCTTCAACATGATGAAGGTGATGATTGACGCCCATCACCATTCTCACTCATGAACAAGGTGACTGACAACCATTCTTGTTCTACAAGCATCTGAGACTTAGTGAATATCTCTTGGATTCTTTAATCGGAATCTTCGTGGTATAGGCAGGACCTGATGGCGGCATTCAAGAGAATCCGGAAGGTCTAAACCTTGTCTGTGGTATTCTGAGTAGGATTCAATGATTGAATGACTGTGACGTGCTTCAAACCTGTAACCTACTGGGCGTTAGTGACAGACGCAAAAGAGTGATTCTATTCCGGTAGGGGAGTGAACCAAACCGGTGATTGGCAGTACTGTGACAGAGTGCGTGCATTAGCTTTCACTGCGCGGATGGGAGGTAGCTGCTGACAACAGTGAAACCCTACACGAGCTTGCCATGGAAAGGAGTAAGAAGGATTGGATGAAGACAGTAGGAAAGCAGAGAGACGGAAGGGAAGGCATCTTCATATGCTTGTCTGAAGCTCTTACACCAATGATATACATAAGTATCTCTATCTTTATCTTTATGTTATTTTCATTCATCACCATTATACATTTGAGTCTGCCTGACTGAGATTTACAAGGTGACCATAGCTTGCTTCATACCAACAATCTCCGTGGGATCGACCCTTACTCGCGTAAGGTATTACTTGGACGACCCAGTGCACTTGCTGGTTAGTTGTGCGAAGTTGTAGTGATCACAATTTCGCGCACCAAGTTTTTGGCGCCGTTGCCGGGGATTGTTCTTGTGTATGGACAACTGACGGTTCATCTTGTTGCTTAGATTAGGTATTATTTTTCTTCAGAGTTCTTAAAAATGAATTCTAGTGTTTCAAGGTGATGTTCTTATCATCACCAAAGCTGATTGATCATCATTAATTTAGCTCTTGAATGCAATGTCCTGCTGAAGCTTAGCCGGCCATGTCTAATTCCTTTAGACTAAAGCTTTAGACTAACATGGCATGATTCCTGGAATTCTCATTAAGAATTTTGATACCTTTATTTTCCTTTTCACTTAATTTTCGAAAAATCCAAAAAAATTACAAAATCATAAAAACCAAAAATATTTCTTGTTTAAGTCTAGTGTCTCATTTTAAGTTTGGTGTCAATTGCATGTTTCTGTTCTTCTTGCATTTTTCAAATTTATGCATGTGTCTTCATTGATCTTCAAGATGTGATTGATGATTTCTTACTCTAATCTTTAAATTCTCTTGACTTGAGTGTTTTGTGTGTCTCATATGCATTCTCATTAGTGTCAGTAGTATACAAACTGCTAAGTTTGGTGTCTTGCATGCATTATTATTTGATTTTAAGTGCATTTTGATTATTCCTTATTATTAAAAATCCAAAAATATTTTTAATTTGTGTCTTTTCAAGTCAATGATACAAAGAATTGAAGATTCAGAACATACTACAGAGGAATTATACAGAAAAAGCTGAGCATTCAAAAATGCCCAGTGAAGAAGGCAGACTGGCGTTTAAACGCCAGCCAGGGTACCTGGTTGGGCGTTTAACGCCCAAAGAGGTAGCATTTCGGGCGTTAAACGCCAGAATGTATACCATTCTGGGCGTTTAACGCCAGGATGGTGCTAGGGGGAAGATTTTGTTTTCAAATCAATTTTTTTCAAGTTTTCAAAGTTTTTCAAAATCAAATCTTTTTCAAATCATATCTTCTCAATCAAATGTTTTCAAAATCAATTTCTTTCCTTTTTCAAAGATACTTACTAACAATTAATGATTTGATTGAACATTTTTTGCCTTTTCTGTTAAGGAAGGTTTTATGTTTGATTCATATCTTTTCTTGTTAGGCAAGTCATTAATTTTTAAAATCATATCTTTTCAAATTGTTTTCAAATCATATCTTTTTAAAATTGTTTTCAAATCATATCTTTTCAATCACATCTTTTTAAAACCAATCATATCTTCTTAACCACATCTTTTTCAAAATAGTTTTCAATCAAATCTTTTTAATTTCTAATTTCAAAATCTTTTTCAAAAATCACTTGATTTCTTTTCCACTTTTAGTTTCGAAAATCAATTAGTGTTTTTCAAAAATGTTTTCAAAATTTTTTACTTAAATTTTCGAAAATTACTTCCCTTCTTCTCACATCCTTCTATTTATGGACTAACACTATTCCTTAATGCAAAATTCGAACTCCATCTTCCTTGATAAGTTCGAATTTTCAACCTCTGTCTTCCATTTTTCTTCCTCTGACACCTCAAGGAATCTCTATACTGTGACATAGAGGATTCCACATTTTCTTGTTTTCTTCTCTTTCTTATGAGCAGGAGCAGAGACAAAGGCATTCTTGTTGAAGCTGACCCTGAACCTGAAAGGACCTTGAAGAGAAAACTAAGAGAAGCTAAAACACAACTCTCTTTAAAGGACCTGACCGAATTCTTCAAAGAAGAAAGACACATGGCAGCCGAAAACAACAACAATGCCAACAATGCAAGGAAGGTGCTGGGTGACTTTACTGCACCTACTCCCGACTTCTATGGGAGAAGCATCTCTATCCCTGCCATTAGAGCAAACAACTTTGAGCTTAAGCCTCAATTAGTTTCTCTAATGCAACAGAATTGCAAGTTCCATGGACTTCCATTGGAAGATCCTCATCAGTTTTTAGCTGAGTTCTTGCAAATCTGTGACACAGTCAAGACTAATGGGGTTGACCCTGAGGTCTACAGACTGATGCTATTCCCTTTTGCTGTAAGAGACAGAGCTAGAATATGGTTGGACTCTCAACCTAAAGAAAGCCTGGACTCTTGGGAAAAGCTAGTCAATGCCTTCTTGGCAAAGTTCTTTCCACCACAAAGATGGAGTAAGCTTAGAGTGGAAGTCCAAACCTTCAGACAGAAGGATGGAGAATCCCTCTATGAAGCTTGGGAAAGATACAAACAATTAATTAGAAGATGTCCCTCAGACATGTTTTCTGAATGGAGCATCATAGGTATTTTCTATGATGGTCTCTCTGAACTATCTAAGATGTCCTTGGATAGCTCTGCTGGAGGATCTCTTCATCTGAAGAAGACGCCTGCAGAAGCTCAAGAGCTAATTGAAATGGTTGCAAATAACCAATTCATGTACACTTCTGAAAGGAATCCTGTGAACAATGGGACTAGTCAGAAGAAAGGAGTTCTTGAGATTGACACTCTGAATGCCATATTGGCTCAGAACAAGATATTGACTCAACAAGTCAATTTGATCTCTCAAAGTCTGTCTGGAATGCAAAATGCACCAAACAGTACTAAGGATGCTTCATCTGAGGAAGAAGCTTATGATCCTGAGAACCCTTCCATGGAAGAGGTGAATTACCTAGGAGAACCCTATGGAAACACCTATAATTCTTCATGGAGAAATCACCCAAATTTCTCATGGAAGAATCAAGAGAGACCTCAACAAGGTTTCAATAACAATAATGGTGGAAGAAACAGGCTTGGCACCAACAAGCCTTTTCCATCATCTTCTCAGCAACAGACAGAGAGTTCTAAGCAGAATACTTCTGACTTAGCAACAATGGTCTCTGATCTAATAAAGACCACTCAAAGTTTCATGAATGAAACAAGGTCCTCCATCAGAAATTTGGAAGGACAAGTGGGTCAGCTGAGCAAGAAAGTTACTGAACTCCCTCCTAGCACTCTCCCAAGTAATACAGAAGAAAATCCAAAAGGAGAGTGCAAAGCCATAGACATGGCCGAATATGGAGAGGAAAGAGAGGAGGAGGACGCCACTGAGGAAGACCTCAGTGGGCGTGTACCAATCTCCTCTGAGTTCCTCAATGAGGAACAATGGGAGTCTAAGGCTCAAAATGAGACCATAGAGATTCCATTGAACTTACTTCTGCCATTCATGAGCTCTGATGAGTATTCTTCCTCTGAAGAGGATGAGTATGTCACTGTAGAGCAAGTTGCTAATACCTTGGAGCAATCATGAAGCTAAATGACAAGTTATTTGGAAATGAGACTTGGGAAGATGAACCTCCCTTGCTCACCAAAGAACTGGATGACTTGTCTAGGCAGAAACTGCCTCAAAAGAGGCAAGATCCTGGGAAGTTTTCTATACCTTGTACCATAGGCACCATGACCTTCAAGAAGGCCTTGTGTGACTTAGGGTCAAGTGTAAACCTCATGCCCCTCTCTGTAATGGAGAAATTAGGGATCTTTGAGGTGCAAGCTGCAAGAATCTCATTAGAGATGGCAGACAATTCAAGAAAACAAGCTCATGGACTTGTAGAGAATGTTTTGGTGAAGATTGAAGACCATTACATCCCTACTGATTTCATAGTCCTAGAGACTGGGAAGTGCATGGATGAATCCATCATCCTTGGCAGACCCTTTCTAGCCACAGCAAAGGCTGTGATTGATGTTGATAGAGGAGAGTTGATCATTCAAGTGAATGAAGAATCCTTGGTGTTTAAGGCCCAAGGACATCCCTCTATCATCATGGAGAGGAAGCATGAAGAGCTTCTCTCAAAACAGAGCCAAGCAGAGCCCCCACAGTCGAACTCTAAGTTTGGTGTTGGGAGGCCACAACCAAACTCTAAGTTTGGTGTTGAACCCCCACATTCAAACTCTAAGTTTGGTGTTGGGAGGTTCCAACACGGTTCTGAGTATTTCTGAGGCTCTATGAGAGTCCTCTGTCAAGCTAATGACATTAAAGAAGCGCTTGTTGGGAGGCAACCCAATGTTTTACAATTAACTATTTCCTTTTGTTATTTTATCTTTTTTGTAGGTTGATGATCATAAGAAGTCACAAAATCAATGAAAAAAGCAAAACAGAATGAAAAACAGGAAGAAAAACAGCACACCCTGGAGGAAGAACTCACTGGCGTTTAAACGCCAGTGAGGCTAGCAGTTGGGCGTTTAACGCCCAGTCTGGCACCATTCTGGGCGTTTAACGCCAGAAAGGGGCACCAGACTGGCGTTAAACGCCAGAGAAGGGCAAGAACCTGGCGTTAAACGCCAGGAATGGGCACCAGCCCGGCGTTTAACGCCAGAAATGGCTCAAAACGTGGATTTTGATGCCATTTGGTGCAGGGATGACTTTTCCTTGACACCTAAGGATCTGTGGACCCCACAGGATCCCCATAAACCCCACCACTCTTTCTCTTCTTCTTCACCCATTCACCAATCACCTCAACATCTCTTTCTCTTCACCACTCACACCCATCCTTCATAAACCACTACTTCTTCCCCTTTTTGCCAAACCACAAAGCCATCTCCCTCTCCTCCATTTCTTCTTCTTCTACTCTCTTCTTTCCTCTTTTGCTCGAGGACGAGCAAACCTTTTAAGTTTGGTGTGGTAAAAGCATTGCTCTTTGTTTTTCCATAACCATTTATGGCATCCAAAGCCGGTTCAACTGAGAAGGCATGACCTCAAGCCCATCACTAAGAAGAAGATGGAGCAAACAAGAGACCCCTCTCATCAAGAGATCCCTGAGATACCTCAAGGGAAGCACTTTCCTCCACAAAACTATTGGGAGCAACTGAACACCTCCCTAGGAGAATTAAGTTTCAACATGGACAACTAAGGGTGGAGCACCAAGAACACTCCATCATCCTCCATGAAATTAGAGAAGATCAAAGAATCATGAGAGAGGAGCAACAAAGACAAGGAAGAGACATTGAGGAGCTCAAGCACTCCATAGGATCTTCAAGAAGAAGAAAGAGCCGCCATCACTAAGGTGGACCCGTTCTTTAATCTCCTTGTTCTTTATTCTTCTGTTTTTCGAATTTTAGTGCTTTATGTTTATCCATGTTTGTGTCTTATGATCATTAGTGTCTTAGTGTCTATGCCTTAAAGCTATGAATATGAATCCATCACCTTTCTTAAATGAAAACTGTTTTTATTACAAAAGAACAAGAAGTACAGGATTTCAAATTCATCTTTAAAACTAGCTTAATTAGTTTGATGTGGTGGCAATGCTTTTGTTTTCCGAATGTATGCTTAAACAGTGCATATGTCTTTTGAATTTGTGGTTCATGAATGTTAAAAATTGTTGGCTCTTGAAAGAATGATGAAAAGGAGACATGTTACTGAGGATCTGAAAAATCATAAAAAAATGATTCTTGAAGCAAGAAAAAGCAGTGAATACAAAAAAAAAAAAAGAAAGAGAAGGAGAAAAACGAAAAAAAGGGAGAAAAAGAAAAGAAAGAAAAAAAGAAAGAAATAAAGTTGTGATCCAAGGCAAAAAGAGTGTGCTTAAGAACCCTGGACACCTCCAATTGGGGACTCTAGCAAAGCTGAGTCACAATCTGAAAAGGTTCACCCAATTATGTGTCTGTGGCATGTATGTATCCGGTGGTAATACTGGAAGACAGAATGCTTTGGGCCACGGCCAAGACTCAATAAGTAGCTGTGTTCAAGAATCAGCATACTTAACTAGGAGAATCAATAACACTATCTGGATTCTGAGTTCCTAAAGAAGCCAATCATTCTGAATTTCAAAGGATAAAGTGAGATGCCAAAACTGTTCGGAGGCAAAAAGCTACTAGTCCCGCTCATCTAATTTGGAGCTATGTTTCATTGATAATTTGGAGTCTATAGTATATTCTCTTCTTTTTATCTTATTTGATTTTCAGTTGCTTGGGGACAAGCAACAATTTAAGTTTGGTGTTGTGATGAGCGGATAATATGTACGCTTTTTGGCATTGTTTTTAGTATGTTTTTAGTAGTTTTAGTTGAGTTCTTAGTATATTTTTATTAGTTTTTAGTTAAAATTTACTTTTCTGGACTTTACTATGAGTTTGTGTGTTTTTCTGTGATTTCAGGTATTTTCTGGCTGAAATTGAGGGATCTGAGCAAAAATCTGATCCAGAGACTCAAAAGGACTGCAGATGCTGTTGGATTCTGACCTCCCTGCACTCGAAGTGGATTTTCTGGAGCTACAGGAGCCCAATTAGCGCGCTCTCAACGGCGTTGGAAAGTAGACATCCTGGGCTTTCCAGCAATATATAATAGTCCATACTTTGCCCAAGATTTGATGGCCCAAACCGGCGTTCAAAGTCACCTACAGAAATTCCAGCGTTAAACGCCGGAACTGGCACCTAAATGGGAGTTAAACGCCCAAACTGGCATAAAAGCTGGCGTTTAACTCCAAGAAGAGTCCCTACACGAAAATGCTTCATTGCTCAGCCCAAGCACACACCAAGTGGGCCCGGAAGTGGATTTTTATGTCATTTACTCATCTCTGTACACCCTAGGTTACTAGTTTTCTATATATAGGACCTTTTACTATTGTACTTTCATCTTTTGATCATGTTTTGATGATTGAACCCTCTTTGGGAGGCTGGCCATTCGGCCATGCCTAGACCTTGTTCTTATGTATTTTCAACGGTGGAGTTTCTACACACCATAGATTAAGGTGTGGAGCTCTGCTGTACCTCGAGTATTAATGCAATTACTATTGTTCTTCCATTCAATTCCGCTTGTTCTTTGTCCAAGATATCACTTGTTCTTCAACATGATGAAGGTGATGATTGACGCCCATCACCATTCTCACTCATGAACAAGGTGACTGACAACCATTCTTGTTCTACAAGCATCTGAGGCTTAGTGAATATCTCTTGGATTCTTTAATCGGAATCTTCGTGGTATAGGCAGGACCTGATGGCGGCATTCAAGAGAATCCGGAAGGTCTAAACCTTGTCTGTGGTATTCTGAGTAGGATTCAATGATTGAATGACTGTGACGTGCTTCAAACCTGTAACCTACTGGGCGTTAGTGACAGACGCAAAAGAGTGATTCTATTCCGGTAGGGGAGGGAACCAAACCGGTGATTGGCAGTACTGTGACAGAGTGCGTGCATTAGCTTTCACTGCGCGGATGGGAGGTAGCTGCTGACAACAGTGAAACCCTACACGAGCTTGCCATGGAAAGGAGTAAGAAGGATTGGATGAAGACAGTAGGAAAGCAGAGAGACGGAAGGGAAGGCATCTTCATATGCTTGTCTGAAGCTCTTACACCAATGATATACATAAGTATCTCTATCTTTATCTTTATGTTATTTTCATTCATCACCATTATACATTTGAGTCTGCCTGACTGAGATTTACAAGGTGACCATAGCTTGCTTCATACCAACAATCTCCGTGGGATCGACCCTTACTCGCGTAAGGTATTACTTGGACGACCCAGTGCACTTGCTGGTTAGTTGTGCGAAGTTGTAGTGATCACAATTTCGCGCACCAGTCTTACATTTAATTAACACATGAGTATGTACCCGATTCCCAAATATAAGAGTACAAAACAAAACACATCCTTTTACCTCAACCAATGTCCCTCCCAGGTTTCCCATACTTGAATGATGCTCACACACACTAGCCTAAGCTAATCAAAGATCCAAATAAAGGAAATTTATTATTTTTCGCTTTAAGGCTTGTAATGTGCTAAAATTGAGAATAAGTGGGTTAAGCGTAGGCCCAAAATTAGTTACAATGGAGAGTAAAAGGTAGGCTATTTGGGTAAGTGAGCTAATGAAATGATGGCCTCACTCATATAAATGCATGAATACACAAAATAATGGACATAAAGAATCAAACAAATCAAAGATTACATTCATAGAAAGAGAATAATGCACACAAGAAGGACGATAAGTGGTTATAAGATGTAACCATGCAGTTAGGCTCAAAACTCACATGCTTGTGTGTTCTTAGCTCAAAAACCATGTTCCAAAATAAATTCTTTCAAGCAAGTTCCACAAATTTTCTTTTTCAAATTGGTAGGGTGCCCTAAAACAGTTTATTGGAAAGAAAATCATTACCCTAACCAAGTAGTCCTAATAAGAAAGAAGTGGTAAAAATATGTACAAATTCTAACTAACATGCAACCGGTCATGCAATGCAATAGCTAATCTAACAAAGAAAATAAAAAATTTGATGTTGAAAAGGAAATTTTTACCCATGGAGATCGGTCGAACGACCTCCCCACACTTGAAGATTGCACCGTCCTCGGTGCTTGCAAAGAAGAGCAAGGTGGATGGGTTGCTATAATTGATGAGCTCCTTCAAAAGGTTGTGTGGATGACTTGTTTGTTGCCCCATTTAAAAGCTTTTCCTTTCTCCTCTCTTGGTGGCCAACCTAAAAGGGAAGGAAAGAAGAACGACAATTAGGCCTACAACAAAGATATCAAAACAAGTAGAACGTAGGCCGGGGCTAATGCCAAATAAGAGTAAGGTTCCCACTACATGTTAACTAAGCATGTGAGTGAGAAAACAATGTAAGCTAATGGCATATTAACTAATACTCGATGTAAGAGTAAAATCGAAGCATGAAAAGCATATGGCACATCAAGTTCAAATAAGAAGAAGTGGGTCATGAAAGATAAGATAAGGTCATATCAATGCACAAAGACATAAGAGTCATACAAGATGAAGCATTGATTTAAAAGTTTCATCACCCAACAATATCAAACAAGTCAAGAGGCACCAAAATAATGCAAGAAATTCTCAACAATTGAGTAGGAAAGTTCAACACCATTATTAAAATGGAAAACTTAGAAAATAAAATGAGAACAAGGTAGAAAAAAACAAAATTAAAATGCAATGAATGAAAATAAGCAAATGCAATAAAAGAAAATGGAGGAAAAGAAAAAAAAAATTTTAGTATTTTATTTATTTATTTATTTATTTATTTATTATTATTATATTATTATTATTATTATATTTTTTTAAAAAAAAATTTTTCATTTATATTAAAAGAAAAAAGAATTTCTAAGAGAGGAAGAAGAAAAAAAATTTAGAAAGAAAGAAGAAGAGAAGAGGAAAGAAGGAGAAAGGAGGAAGGAGAAAAGCAGGGAGCAAATCCGCGCGCGCGCACAGCGCGCTTACGCGTGGATGCAGCAGGGACAATCCGCGCGCGCGCGCACAGCGCGCTTACGCGTGGCTGAGGTTGGGAAAATCCCCGCGCGCGCGCACAGCGCGCTTACGCGTGGATGAGGTTGTGCTCCCAGCACAATGCTAGCACAAAGCGCGCACAACTCTCTGGTTTTTCTACTAGAAGTTGCAGAAGTGCAATCCGCACACGCGCGCACAGCGTGCTAGCGCGCCGTTGCCCTTTTTTTT